>NW_018127994.1:619366-647036 GCF_001952655.1 Monopterus albus
TCTTTCCACTGGTTGAGTTCTGTAATCGAGAACAGGAGTCTTTCAGTTTGAGACCTTCTTGTGCTGTGGTATAATAAATATAATTTCATTTTCTCCTTTTCCAGTATGATGAGTTCAGCATCTACATGGACAACGGAGCAGTGGTGATGAACTCTGGAGGCACAAGAGTCAAATCACACAAGAAACAATACAATGATGGAAGGACACACTTCTTAGTGGCTTCAGTGAACAATCAGAAGTAAGTGTTTAACTTCACGAATGCAGAATTCAGGGGCCTGTACCACAAAATGAGTTATGTAGCTTATCCAGCTAACTTTGGGCTCAGCTCAGGTTTTCTCGTACCTTAAAGATTGCTCACTTCTGAGCTGGATCATCGTGCAATGGGATCAAGATCTGTCAACAGCATGAGCACTGACCAAATAGATCACTGGAAAGTTGGACAGTCTTGGTGTAACAGTGTCAGTGGTTGGACAACTGAGCAAACCTGGCTCTCAGAGGTGACTGCCATTACAAGCCACCTGGACCAGCCACTGCTTAACCTGAGCAAATACAGTGTCGAGTCACATATCTGCTCATTGCTTGGGTGAGGATAGGGCTCAGGGATGCTTTGTGTTAAGTGTAGGTTAGGTCTGGAAAATGGTGCTGCTTATTGTGGGGCTCTGAAGATTTAGAATGGCATGGCCTGACACCCTCCTGTTTGGGGCCAAATAATGGGTAAATATCATTTGACTTGTATACTGAGCTTCCATATGAATGCTCTCCCATTCATTGACACATTTAATTGTGTATTACTGACCGGATTGTATTCAAAAAAAGGTCAAAATGCCAGCAACACTTGCAGTGTATAGCACAACTTAATTTCCAGATCAGGGCATTTGTTCATGGAGAATTTTGGTCTTGCTGGAGTTTTGAATTTTCAGTTTATTTTTCTTCATATATCCACCTTGGCAGTGGGTGGAGTTGTGCAAGGAGTTTCTGTTTTGCCATTATTATTATTGTATTCAGACAGACTGAATGAAATGTGAAAAACAGGTTTAATAAAAAAAAAATTAGTGAGCAAGTTTTCTTCTTTTATCTTTAAAAGATATTGATTATATTCATATCTTATCCCTATAGTCTGGTAGGTTTAGCGATCTTAATATACCTGACAAATTTAATTGAAGAATTTCTCAGTATAATATGATAATATTCCTAAATTAACTTGCATGAACCTCTATATTTACCTCTAGTTTACCACCATGAAAACAGAGGCATGTTTAGAAGCTAGCACTCATCAAATGCAGAAATCTACAACCACAAATATCAACCTGTTCACTTACTCAGTATCATAAAAACTGGTTGATATACAGTATGTTTGAAATATATTGCAAATAGACAGCCAAAAACATGGGCAGGTGAACAGATAGTAGGACGTAGGGGTAATGCGTACAGTGTTTAGAAATGTGGGTGCACCGGTAACTAAAGAAAATATTGTCAGAATTAACTTCGTGACTGGTTGTTCTGTCTTCTTTAGATATTCTCTGTTGGTGGATGACAAAGACAAGCAGGAGAAGAAACGTCCATCATCAGCCACTAGAGCCTCATCGGGTGCTGATGTCAAGACCTTCTACTATGGAGGGTCTCCAAGCAGCAGCTTCAGGAACTTCACAGGCTGCATCAGCTATGCTTACATCAACAGGTAAATGGCAATTAACCAGTACATCACTACAGCTTTGAGTATGACTGGATGGAAATGATTTATCATACTCTTTGTAGTGGGCCAAATAGTTCACTTCCTGTGTCTTTGGACTGCAGCAGTCAGAGCTTTGTAATTGAAGATTTGTCTCTACTTCCTGCTTAGTATGAAGGCTTTCTCCCTTTATCCGAGGAAGACTAACAAATCAAGCTGCAAGCTGAGTGGTTAAGGACATGGAGTTTGTTGCTATAGAGACATTGTTAGTTTGTTGTGTAAATCTACAGCTTTTAAATGTTTGGCACTCTTGCGCTTTCTCCCTCTCACTCCTTCTATCTGTGGTTTTGTAGAGAAGACCGGGACATTGAGCCAGAAGACTTTCAGCGGTACACAGAGATGGTCCAGACCTCCCTGCAGGACTGTCCAGTTCAGCCCCCGCCTGCTGCTCTGCTGGCAAGGCACAAGAATAGCATTTCCAGAGTCAAACATGACCAACCTCAGAAGGCAAAAATAAATGAGTGCATCCAATGAACAGTGTCTTTTGAGTCTGTATCCTTTTTTATTTGGTTGCAATCATCTTGGCCATGCTGACATTCATTAAACTCTCTCAAAGGTTACCAGGGATAGGTCCAGCCTTCCTCTAGGCCTGATGGAACTGAAGAGTGATGAAGCAGAGTCATCAGAACAACATGTCGAGCTCTGCTACCTCTCCACAAGCCCCAGAGCAACACAGCAAGCCTTCCACTATGACAGCATTGCCAACAGCAGACAGCACTACACAGACATCACAGGATCCCTTTCTGAGAGGTACAACTAGCAGAGAACTAGAAGTGGTAGAGTGTGCTCACTCTGCACATGAACTCTTTAAAGTGCCTGCACATATGACTAAATGCACCTGTCACCTCCCAGGTTCCACTTTTCCTTGTCCCTGAAGACCCACTCATCTTTTGGCCTTATCTTTTATGTATCTGATGTCCATGAGGACAACTTCATGACGCGCTTCCTGGCCCATGGGAAACTTGTGTACACCTTCAATGTAGATGGCCAAAGAGTCAGAATCAAGAGCGAGGAGAAATACAATGATGGTGCATGGCACAATGTAAGTTCATGAACTTATTCTATCTGTTAATAATGTATATATCCATGTGAGTCAACAATTTGTGCCCCTCTGTTCTCCTACTGAAGGTGATTTTAATCCGTGATGGGAATATGGGGCGGTTAATAATAGATGGGCTCACAGTGCTGGAGGACAGAGCGCTAAAAAGCAACACCTCCTGGCGTGTCAGCAGTCACCTCTATGTTGGAGGAGTTCCTCCAGGGACAGCCCAGAAGAATATTCAGGTATGGGTTAAAGTTTATTTGGATGACAGTTCATACTAAATCATAAGCAGCAGAACTCATTTGAAACACGAGTGTTTTGTCTTTGCTGAATAAAAGAGTACCCTCTGACAAAATTGTGTAATTTATAACCTTGTCTTCTGGAACATATGGTACATATGGCCATATCAGACACCCAGCTCAACAGGAAAGCATCCTAATTCATAAAAGTTGTATTCATTGATCTCTTTTTTTGCCCACCTGCCTTCTAGAAACACAGCACCTCATAAAGTTGACAGCTAACATATTAGCAAACAGTTGCTTATTTACGCATGTAATAGACATTGCAACATTAGCGTTCATTAGAAGTCCTGTTTCTGGTCATCTGTCAAATATAGGTCAAATATTTAGATCTATATGAACTCTTGAAGGAAATACATAGCCTTTCACCTGTAGAACGTTTACCTCACCCTCTATAGGTTAAAGAGCCCATGGCTGCTCATTTTGCTCATTTTCAGCCATTTAATGTTTAATCCTGAGTACCTCTAGATTAGCTTTGCACCATTATAACTCCAAATAGTCTGTAATTATTTCAGAATGATAAAACCAGAGAGCCTCTTCCTAAAAATGAGAGGATAGTTTGTGAACGCACACAGTTCCTGGCATCGAAAGTAGACAGCACAACAAACCGCAATGGCATTAATTAATTTGATGGTGGTTGCTGCATCTTCCCCCAGCTACCATAAGCCAGTGGTCATACCAAAGCAAGTAAGGCTGTAGCAGCAAACCCCCCAAGAGTATTGAACTGGTCAAGGGTGTGTTGTATATCTTAAAAAGTCAACCATTTATTTGTTGGAGAAGAATGAGTTACTTTGTCTTTCAGATGTTAAATAAAGCAACTTTAATCCCATGTCTTTCTTCCTGGGATTTTTAAGAACAGCCCCATAGAGTTCATTTACATTTCTGATATGTGTTTCCATGTGCGTCCCTTCAGAGAAACTCTGAACACAGCTTCACTGGCTGTTTGAAGAACCTTCAGCTGAATGGACAGTGGCTGTCCACTGCGACAGAAACTTTTGGGGTCACCCCTTGCTTTGAGGGGATCTCAGAGGCAGGCACATACTTCTCAGAGGAAGGAGGATATGTCATTCTGGGTATGTTTCTGGTACTGTATTCTGTTATTGTAAAACAAAAAGCAGAGACCTATTTTTCATTGTGTTTCAGACTGGGACTAGGAAACTGAAAATTATGTACATCTATTAATCTGTTTTGTGCAGTTTTCTGCCCAAAAAATAACACTGCATACATCCATGACTGTTTGTAAACTAAGCATATGTTACATTACACAGCCAATTAGATTTGAGAAAACTCACAAGCTCATCTGTTTTTTTTTAGAATCCCATGTGCATGCAGAAGATGGTTTGGTTGGGCAAGGAAACAAAATACCCATAGTGCAGCTGTGGTGAAACTGTCTCTGCTCAGGGGGTTAGGAACTGAGCTGCAGCTGTTGAATGAGTTGAGAGAAAGACAAACACAGTTGCAAAAGGGTCCAGAATAGATAAGGTGCCTAGAGCTCACTTCATCTTGTTGTCTCTGCTTCACTCTTTCAGATGAATCTCACAGCCTGGGCCTGAGGTTTGAGCTGGTGATGGAGGTACGCCCCCGTGTGGCATCAGGGCTTCTACTTCATGTGCCCACAGCAGAGGGCTATTTCACTTTGTATATTCATCAAGGAGCGGTAAGGCATTGGCACAGTTATCCCAACAACTATTCACATTCAAGGTTATGTTGGACATATATCATCTGTTCAAAAGCATGCATACAGTATCGATGTGTGTTTTCAGATTGTGGTTCTTGTAAATGATGGGACCTATGAGTTCTTCACAAAGGTGTCTCCAAGACAGGGTTTGTGTGCTGGCAACTGGTACAAAATCACTGGTGAGAATTTCCTTATTACCACTCAACAGCAATTAGTTAAGAAATGATGAAAGACAGCAACACTTAAAAGTTGAAAAACTTTAATAATGACTGATTTATTGCTCAGATTCATTGTCTTTGTTATACACATCACACTAAATTTTAAAATGTGGCCAATATTTGCTGCCAGTCTGAACAGGTCAAACTGTTGAATATACTTGTGTATGCATAATAATACCACAGATAATCCATTTGTGACACTCGTGTCTAAGTAAAGTTAATTTATTTATACTTTATTTATACTAGCGTCTTTGTAGAGTAGACTCCAGTTGTCCACAATAAAAAGACAATAGAAAGGCACATAAACAAAATATATGAGTAATTACCAAAATTAAAACCAAACAAAAGCAACTCTAAATAAACAGGTATTTAAAGGTGTCCAGTTTCTATAGATTCTATGGGCTGAGGTATGCTTGAATAAAACTAGATTGTTTTCACTATGAAAACAGACAATAATAGCCTAAATCTTTATTACAATATGATTAAGGACCCTGAATAGTGTTCTGGCTAAACTGGTGCTTTCTATCTTGCTTGATCTCAGTGATCCGAGATGCAAATGTTATCCAGCTTGATGTGGACTCTGAGGTCAGTCATGTGGTGGGACCTCTGAATCCTACCTCCACAGATACTACAAAGCCAGTGTTCATCGGTGGAGCTCCAGGTGAGTCAGGATCACAGCTTCTCAAGATGTTCTCCTGTGTTAATAATGCCCCATTTTGTAATCACTTTACATCCTTCCTCCTTTCAGATCTTTTCCTCCCAGAGCGCATCGCCACCAGGAAAGCCTACGTGGGCTGTATGAGGAACCTGACCATCAATAAGAGTCAAGTAAACTTCAGCAAAGCTGTCCTGGTCAGTGGAGCAGTCAGCGTTGGAACCTGTCCAGCAGCATAACACTCTTGTCAACAGCATTGCTATGCCCAGTACAACACTGACCAAACATTAAAAGTCTCTTTCTGATGACTATAACCATTCATTCTTCAGATGTTTGTCCTTGTTTCTGTTTTTAATTTCTTCTTTTTTTTTTTTTTTTTACAAAAAAATGTCTCATGCCAAAAAACAGCCAAACTTTTCAAATTTAAAAATGGGAAACACAACCAGAGAGGAAACCCATAAATCTATCATTTATAAGAAAATATGATGTTAGGTGCGGAATCATTCTGAGGAACCTACAGTACAGTGTATCTTTAGATGCACAAGTGGTGTATATGCATTCTTTGTTCCACCACATCTTATAATCATGTTTTGTACAAGCTTATGTTCAAAACTTTTTTTTACAGTTTTATTCCTCATAAATAAAAAATGTACATCCCTATAAAGCTGGATTGTTTTTTGTTGTTTATTCAGACTAAAAGATCTAGAAGTTTGGTCCTCATCATGTACTTAATACAGACCATCATTTGTGAATCATGCTGACATAGAACAACCTCATTGGAAAATTTGTTATGAAGTGGCTCATTTTGCTCTTGCTGTGTTGTTATACTGTTGACTGCTACTGTCAGCTTTGGTGGGTGAAGCTGCCAAATGGTGTTTGTAGTGAAGTCAATTATATTGCCAGATGAACTGAGGTAGAAAATAGTCTTTTACTAGCAACACTCAAAACAACAGTACAAAGTCCAGGATCAAAATCAGGTCGATAATACAGTCCAAGATCAGTGCCGGTAAACATCTACAGCTAGGAGATGCACAAGAGAGAGGTCAGGGAGGAGCTATCAGAGGGTTGGTACACAGCAGGCAATCAGAATCGGGGGGAATAAGGCAAACACGGTGGTCAAGGCAATCCGGGGTCAGAACAAGATAATCAGGCAGCAAAAGAATGCTGGAAAGTCATAGCTGGGGTCTAGAACAATCTGGCATTTCTGGGCGTGGGGAAGTTGCCTATATGCTTGTGTAGCAGGTGTTGCCAGTCTGGGTGATGAGATGCAGGTGAAAACAATACCAGCTGATTAATGTAAAGAGTTCAAAACTGAGGTGTACCAAACAGGAAGTAAACTCAAAATAAAAGCCTGGGACCAGAAGCCGGTGGGACAGAATCCTGACAGCTACTTAAGATAAACACAGGAACACTGCCCTGTACTCTGTAATAAGTTGAATTTTCGAACCAAATAGAGGAGGATAATAGAACACAACTCAATAGATGCATGTCCTGGATGTGATGTGATACTTCCTTTTTTGTATCTTAGGTATCAGTGAGTGGGTATTCTTGCTCCTTCATTCATCATTTAACAGCTGTTGTTCCAGGGTCCGCATGACTATTACGGTCAAAGTCAAGATGTTTATTGTTATGATGAATATATTTCACTGCCTCCACAAACTGGTCATCAACAATCAGCATTGTATTAAGGAGAGGAAGCATTTTAAAAAGTTTATTTAAGCTACATGAATTTGAAAACATTTCCATTCCACTTATTTCATAATGTCACTTTTAAAATGTGAATGTATTTATTGTTTGCTGTTTTGAACAATACATTTACAAATAACAGCAGACTAACCTTGTTATTAAAAATCTTTGGCATACCTGAGTAGTAGGTTACAAAAAATACATTAAATGTTGATTTAGATTTGTTAAAAAGAAAAATAAATGAATATGTATATAAAGTACGTACATTTTAAATAATAGAAAATAAACAATAGAATCAGTAAATGTATTAACATGAATTGATCCAGTAGCCTATTTTTTTTTTTGTTGTTGTTGTTTTGTTTGTTTGTTTCAGTAGCCTATAAGTCTCGGGTATACAGTGGGGCAGTAGCTTCCGTTTAATGCACACGCCTATGGTTGCCATGGTAAGCACGTCATCACCACTCGACCAAACACAACTGTGGCGCGATTCTAAGGAAACGTTCAAAAAGACTCCGAGAATACTTTAATGGGTAGTTGTAGACAGATGTTAATGTTAAGTATGCTTTAAGCCAGCTTCTCTGTGTCGTCGTTGCCATGACGCAATCAGTTGTTGTCCAGGGTGAGTGACATTTGAGTGCAACTAGTTGTGTTCGCTGTGAATTTGCTGTTTTGTGATCATGTTAACATTTCGGCCCTTAAGTAACCGTTCCTAACTTTAAAGCCAGTTATTAGCTGCCCAGCTTGTTCACGAGTCGATTTACGACTAATTTAACGAACTGTTATATTAATCATGCGACATTTCCGTCACCGGTGTATACCAAACTTCACGTTTGTGCTCTTCAGTTGGACAAGCTGGTAACCAGGTTGGCTGCAGGTTCTGGGATCTTGCTCTGCGGGAACATGCCCATGTCAATAAAGTAAGTGCAAATACATAACGTTACACAATACAGCAACAAATGTTGCCCTGATCATCTAGGTAATTTAGCTAAATCAAACATAATCCAGCGGACAGCATACTGTAAGGCTAACGTTACTACACTAGACCATAGACCAGCAGACATATTGACGTTAGCTATAACAGGAAAACACAGGTGTAATTAATAACAGTAATTGAGCAAGCATTCATTTATGTTGTTATGTCTGTGCTTTTCTAGCTATTGCTAGTCCAAATATATACCACGAAAAAAGAGTATGTACAAGAATTAGACAGTCAGTTGACATCAGAAGGTTGTGGCCCACATCCACAATAGCCTCTGCTCTCATCTGTCCTTATTTACACTATATTCACTCCGACATATCCCTCCCTCGTCAGCGTTGAAAAGTATATATTATCTGCTGCACAGAGCAAATGTTTTATCCATTTACATGTTTAAATTCATATCAATCAGGGAGGATCTAATCAGTCACAAATAAATTCTGCAGCAGACATACAGCCAGAGTCATAACAAATCCATATTTTTGTAGGTCTGGCTTTTGTTTATATAAGTTACCGTAATGATAAAATTGTAATCACCAAACTAAATAATGAGCTTAAGGAACATGACTTCATTGCTTCAACAAATTGTAATGCTTAGGAATTGTTGGAATAACTATGAGGATGTAGTGTAACTGATGTAGTGTTGTAACCAACCCTGAATTATAAAGTCAGATGTTTTTTTAATCACCTACCACAAAATCTGAGAGCATTCCTAATACCTCTGTTTTTATCCAATTCAGAAAGGACTGTATGATGAGGCTCTCAGTAGCTTTTTCCGAAATGTGGACTCAAGGTAATCACATCTGCCTCCTCCAAGTAACTGCTGCATGGGCTGAGGTATGTGTGTGCCACAATGATGCAAATGAAGTCCTTTTATAATTGGTGCACTTTGGTGTCCAGGAGAAGTGATGGGAGAGCCTGTGGTGTTGGCGGGAGAATCCAGCATCTGAAGGCCAGAGTAAGTTCTGCCAATTACAGCTTTAAAGAATGTTTCTTGTCTCCAGGTCTTCACATGGATACCAGCTAGTTTTAGAGTCAGGGTTGAAGCTATTATAATGAATGGTCTGGCATCTACTGGTTGACGTCGCAAAGGGGATTTATGGAATGATGCCAGGGGTACAAAGGCATGTGCTCAGTGTATAATATGCCTTGTGCTGGCCGTATACTCACATATCTAACTTCCACAGGCGGTGCTGGTGGACATGGAGGAGGGTGTGGTCAATGAGATCCTACAGGGCCCGCTGGGAGAAGTGTTCGACAGCACTCAGCTCCTCACAGATGTGTCGGGTTCAGGGAACAACTGGTGAGAGACACAAACAGGATGCCGTCTCATTTGCTCACATGGACAGGAGCAGCTGTTGTATATCATCGTTTTAACATGTTTTAACTGTTTTACAGTCACTCACATGTGCAGTCATACAGTATACAGTGGAACCTTGGATTGTGAATAACCCGGTTTGCGAGTGTTTTGCAAGATGAGCAAAAAAGTTTGATTTGATATACGATCGAGGTCTCCCAATACGAGTAGTACGTATGCTTTGTGTGCCGAGCGTCACCTGACGTACGTCACAACTGAGCCGATGGTTCTCGTAATTCACTCGTATAGTCAATATCTGTACTGCAACAATGGCCCCTCATGCCAGCCATGATTCTTTTCAAAGATAAAGTGTAGGTTAATTTGTTTTATTTTTACTTCATACTGTATTTTGTAATACTGTAATCACTTTTATAATGGATAAGTGGGTGTGGAACGAATCGTCTGAGTTTCCATTATTTTTTATGGGGAAATTTGCTTTGATATACGAGTGCTTTGGATTACGAGCACATTGCTGGAACGAATTATACTCGCAATCCAAGGTTGTGTAGTTGTAATGTGTGGCGCGAAATCTGTTTTATTAGCTACCACATTTCAAATCACAAGTATAACAAAGCATGTAACAGATGAACACCAGTGACTCAGTAGCCTCAGTGGTTGTGTGTTGTTGCTTTACCGCTTTGCCCCTTTCTCAAGCCCATATAGTGTAATTTAGGGGGAAACGTCAGTCAAGCTTCTTTACAGGGCTGCTGTGAAAATTCCCTTTATAGATTTTTCTTGGTCTGACAGCCACTGTAAACAGAAACGCTGCCTCTTTGCAATGACATGCTTGTTAACATGTCGTTAACAATTCAAGTAGAATTGTCGATCAGACAGTGGGAGTGGGATTTTCAGTATAATTAAGGTGAGTTTAAATGAGACAGGGAAGTGTTCTTATCACAGCATATTGATGGTCTTTTTCAGCCTTTTAGACAGATGCAGCAGATAGATTTGCCCTTTTTCATTCATTCATTCATTCATTCATTCAATATTTGACACCTCCACACAGATCACACCACAATTAGATTGTGATCATGAGCCCTAACAAATTAAATCTAATAAATCTTATTATTGTCTTTTTAGCTACAGTTTGACAGTTAACCATTCATTATTAAAAAAATCTATGAAGTATATTTGTATCATTGTTCAAGCCAGTCCCTGTGTAAAATCATACACATACCAGAAACCTCAGGAAGAGTAAGATGCAATTTTCACTTTTCATGATAACATTCTTAATTTATCTACTTGTTGAGTTGGAAGATTTTGCTTGTTTTTTTTTTTATATTTGACACCAACTGAACAAAAAAAAAAAAACAATCATTTAATGTATACATAATACTTCTCCTCATACATGAACTCAGCAAGAACACACAGCAGGTAAAATAAGTTTTGAACACGTCACCATTTTTCTCAGTAAATATACAGTATTTCTAAAGCCGTTGTTGACATGAAATTTTCATCAGATGTTGGTAACAACCTATGTAATTCATACATGCAAAGAAAACAAAACAAGTAAGTTCAGAAATTAACCAAGCCATTCAGCTGTTGCTCTGCTGCTCTTCTTCTTTGTCCAGGGCGGTTGGACACATGACGTATGGTTTGGCCTACAGGGAGCAGATAGTGGATCATCTGCGGAAGGCAGCAGAACACTGTGACTGTCTGCAATGCTTCTTTCTCATTCACTCTATGGGAGGAGGTAAGGCACAAACTATTTGACATTCATACATGGGTGCCTGAAAAAGGTTATTTAAACTTTACCTCCATTAATTCATTTTGTGCATATTGGGGTGAAGATGTTGTGCTGTATTTGTACACTAAATCTTACTTCTAGCCTTTACATATTGTACTTAAAGTAAGAGTTTTGGAGTTGCAAGACACTGCTTCTCACAATTCTTCAACTACTCAGCTGTTTAAACCAACATACTTAGATTTACCGAGCCAGTTTGCTTTTGTCAGAGGCACCCCGGACAGGTCAGCAGTCTGTCACCAGGCTGACACTTGGAGACAGACACAGAGGAAATTTCTCTGATTTCTCCTCGTTCTGGTGCACCAAGCAGTCATCTGCTCAGTAATTGCCCCAATGGTTAGGGGATGGGGTACCCACTTCAACTCGTCCCCTGACACTGAGAACACGACTAACAGTACAGTACTCTGCAAATTGCTTCTATCTGCAAACACGATAGAAGCTAACAAAATGTGTGGGGATAACATTTCAACAAGGAATTATAATTAAGAGGTTTCATACATGTTTGTATTCTCTAGCCATGCAAGCTGGCACACATCCTAAAACGTAACATGTGCTGGTGGTAACTAATGGGAGAAGCTCAAACTTGTTGGTGAACTAGGCTACAGTAGATATAACCATGTCTGAGAAGAAAAAATAGCCTTTAAAGAGCAGAAGTGTGCCTGTTTCATTACTGCAGCAGCCCTACATTATATATCAGCAGTTGTTTTTTATTGATTTTTAAATGCTCAAAAATATGTTCCTGTCACTCTTTTGCATTTGAATACTTATGTTAATGTGGTCGAAATCATGATTGAAATTCATTGTAGGTAATTTTTTCTTACACTTTATAGCAATGGAGAAAAAAAAACCAAATAGTATATTGAACAGCCAAATTTGAGTTTACTGCCAAAAATCATAGAGCCGCTTACTGCTCACTGACTGAATTTGAGGTACTGGCTCCGGCCTGGGGACAAGAGTGCTGAGCCTGCTGGAGGAGGAGTTCCCTGAGGTGTGTCGAATTGTCACCTCCATCTATCCGTCTGCAGAAGATGATGTCATCACCTCTCCCTACAACAGTGTCCTGGCCATGAGAGAGCTCACAGAGCATGCTGACTGTGTTCTACCTGTGGAAAACCAGGTTTGCATTTCGAAAGGTTTCTCCTCTTTCTGTAAACATCTCTGCTGTCTGTACACATTTAAACCATGAACTTTAAGAATGTTTTGTTCTCCCTTGCTTGTCCTCCTCCAGTCATTGGTCGACATTGTGAACAAAATTAAACGTATGTCACACACTGGGAAGCCAGGGTCGATGATCAAGAGAGACAGCACCATCATCTCTGGACAAGGCGGGCTCACAAGGGCGGAGAAGCCCTTCGATGACATGAATAACATTGTGGCCAACCTGTTGCTCAATATTACCAGGTATGGTATCACTGTGTGTGCTCAAACTGTATACAGTAGACTCCTGTGTGCTGAAGGAAAGGGGCCTGTATCACTGTTTTACAATTGGGCATGCGCCCATGGCATTTAGTTTTTCTTTTTGTGGTGCTAGCAAATCTAAAATATTGTTGCCATTCATAATAGTCCTAACGCCCTGACTTTTAACATGAAGAGTCCAATACCAGTTTCTACACCCACACACTTCTGGTTAAGAGTAGGAACAGTTAAGTTAAATGCCACATTCAGATTCAAAGGAAAATCCAACATAGTGTAAAGTTTCTTAGTATGGTGACAACCACAGACAAGAACAGCTTTTTGCCATAGATTTAATTCTGTAGAACTTTAATGAAGGTATCCACTGCATATCCCTGAAAACTGTGGTGCCATATGGTGTTCTGATGATGGTCGTGTGGAGAACTGTCTCACGTGTATATCCTAACTCTCCATAGTTGTTCACTTGGGTTGAATAGCTACTTTTGCGCACTTGGCATAAGCCAACACGTTTTTCTTTTTCTGTCACTCCTTTTTTGCACTGCAGGTTTTCCATGCCTCCAGGTTTTATTTGCTACCACATCTACTTTGCAGGTGTGAAGGCAACAGCTGTCACAGTTGTTAAGGCTGCATTAGCAGTGTTGCTGCAGGTCAGCCTCTCCTTAGAGAAGGTGTGGACACAAAAAAAACCCAATTTACACATTATCCCCCACAGTCCAGTCACAAAATGAGATCAGACCACAATAGCCTTATTAAAATAGCCTCAATTCAACCAAATCATACATTGAGTTGCAGCAGCTTTCTAAAATAACAATCAGCCCCTGAGAGGGAGAGCAGGGAGGTCTGTCTTATACACGTTGTCCAAAAAAGATGAGTCTGTAAATGTTTGGACATTTATTGAAGAAGCAAACCATCATAATACAAGTCATGGCCAAAAATATTATCACCCCTTCATTTCTGTCAGTTAAAGCACCACGTCTCCCAGAAAATTATTGCGGTCACAAATTCTCAAGTTTATTTCTTTTGTTTGCTTTGGAGCAACACAAACAGCAGAAAAAAAAGCCAAATCTGATACATGCCACACAGAACTCCAAAAATGGACAGGACAGAATTACTGACACCCTCAGCTTAATATTTGGTGGCACACTCTTTGCACAAAATACCTGAAACCAATCTCTTCCTGTAACCATCAGTGAGTTTCTTCCACCTCTCTACTGGAATTCTGGACCACTCTTCTTTTGCCAGTCTGAAACCATTTCTGGTGCTGTTTGAAGTCTGCTTTGGGTCATTGTCCTGCTGTAAGACCCAACTTTCTGACAGTGGGCCCTACACTGTACCCCAGAACTCACTGGTAGTCTTCAGATGTCATAATCCCATACACACACAGTGTACATCCACTGTCTGAAGCAGCAAAGCAACCCCAACACATCAGTGAACCTCCACCGTGTTTACCTGTAGGGACCATGTTCATTTTCTTTGAAGGCCTCATTGTTTTCTGAAAACAGTAGAATGATGTGCTCGACCAAAAAGATCTATTTTAGTCTCATCTGTCCACTGGACGTTCTTCAAGAAGGACTGTTGCTTCCTCCGTTAGGTTTTGGCAAACTCTACTCGGGCTGTTTTATGTTTCTGTGTCAACAGTGAGGTCTGGGTCTCCTACCATAACATCCCTTGTCATTCAGATGGCGACACATAGTGCAAGCTGACACTGTTGCACCCTGTGTCTGCAGGTCAGCTTGAATTTGTTTGGATGTTGATCAAGGTTCTTTATCCACCACTCATACAATCCTTCGTTGTGGTCTGTCATCTATTTTTCTCTTTCGTTCATGTCCAGGGAGATTAGCTATAGCACTATGGGCTGTAAACGTCTAGACAATGTTGCCCACAGTGGACACAGGAACAGCCAGGAGATGGACTTGGAGCCTTGAGACTGTCCAGGCTTTATTTGTATAGCACTTTACAACTCGAAAGGGGCACAAAGTGCTTCACAGCAAAACGTATGTACTCTAGTGAAAAGAAGCTACAAACTAAGAAAAAGCAAAAAAAAAAACTGAAATAAATTAAAATACACACTTTAAAACAGAGGTGAAACTGCATATTGAAAAATAAATAACATAGAACAAGTTAAAAATATCTCTGTGAAATAAGTTAAATACCGAAGGCCTGCCTAAAGAGATGAGTTTTTTTTAAGTTACTTTGAACGAGGCCAGCTCAGTTATGGACCAAAGTTCTTGTGGTAAAGAGTTCCAGAGCTTGGGGCCGTACACAGAGAAAGAGCGATTACCCCATTTTTTTGTATCGAGATCGCGGGACAGTAGATAATTCTTTGCTCTTCTTTCTTTTCTCCGTGCTCAGTGTGGTCCACACAGCACAGAGGTTGAGTCGACTTTTCTCCATTTTAACTGGTTACAAGTGGGATTTCTATGTTGTCAGCACCTTTTGATTGCTACAGGTGAGTTTCATTACAAATTAAAGGAGCATCACAGGCTGGAAATACAACCATTTTTGATGAATTTGAAAAGGTTTGAATAATTCTGTCCAGTCCATGTTTGGAGTTTTGTGTGGAATGGATCAGATTGGGCTTTTTTACCTGCTTTTTGTGTCATTCCAAACATGAAAATACCAAAGAATTTGTGACTACAACAATTTTCTGGGAGGACTGGTGCGTCATCTGACAGAAATGCAGGTGTGCCAATATTTCTGGCCATGACTGTATGTCCAAACACAACAAACTCAGCAAAGCACCTGAAGGAGCAACACACCGACCTCTACAAAGAGATTGGTGACTGCTCCCATTTCAGCATCAGTGAAGCATTAAACAAGATTCTCCAGTAAACTGTTAAGTGTGTTGTCCTGTTGTTGGCCCAACAGTTGTGATTCTCAAAACAAAGCTAATCCCCCTCAGAACTGTCGGGCTTGAGGAATCTCAGTCAAAAGAGATTCTGTTGATAGGAAAATACTTAAATTAATCAATAAATCAAGACAGATG
The DNA here is from genome assembly GCF_001952655.1 of Monopterus albus. Lineage (NCBI taxonomy): Eukaryota > Metazoa > Chordata > Actinopteri > Synbranchiformes > Synbranchidae > Monopterus > Monopterus albus. The sequence goes on from NW_018127994.1 coordinate 635,150, forward strand.
CTGTTGTGCTTAATACACAGTATGTGTGATAATCTCAAAGGCTCTTGAATGTGTAATACCTCAAAAAGAATATTTTCATCAGTGTGGAAAAAACAAAAAGTACAAAAAATTATTGGACATTATCTACTACAGTCATTCTGCTGTTATCTGCTTCTAGTCAAGAAAAGAAAAGTCACACCTAGCTGTCATGTTGTAGCCTTGTTATGCTCCGTCTATGGGTGGCCAAGGCACAGTGTGAAAGATATCCCAAGTTCCAAAGGATCCACAAATGACCAAAAAGGCGATATTATCTACCCCTCGAAACAAGCAACTTGCTTATCTAACTAAATTAAACGGAAGAAAACAATTACAAACAAAAAGGCAGAACTATAGCATCACACCAGAGTACAAAATGTGAAGCATGTCCCATTGGAAAAATGAGGAAATTGAGCTCTGCCTCCATTCCACACACAGCTGTCTTCCTCCTTTAAATAATAATAATACTTTTAGGTGAAAATGAATGTAAACAAACTTTATGTATTTGCCAAAAGACTTGTTACACATTGAGGATATCTCATCATGAAAATCTATTTTTCCTGCAAACATAGTATCAGATTTTTCCATGCATGTACAGCAAAATTTGTTAAAGCGTCACCTTTTGGCATTTATCGTCTTTTGCAGCTCGGCCCGTTTTGATGGTTCTCTCAACATGGATCTGAACGAGATCGCCATGAACCTGGTGCCTTTCCCGCGTTTGCACTACCTGGTGCCCAGCCTGACCCCTCTGTACACGCTGACAGATGTCAGTGTTCCCACCAGAAGGTCTGCTGTATGGCTGTCACTGCAGCTATTTTACCTCATTTATTTTGACCCCTGCATAGCTCTGGGTGTTTGGTTCACGTGAACTCCATCAGCTCCTCCATATATGTCTCATATTGACCGTAGTGAAGGTGAAGGAGGCTCCTCCAGTGATCGCCTGGATTTTACTCAGAGATAAAAATGATAGCGAGGGTAGCAACTTCAAGTTTAATAGTGTAACAGGAAAAACACAATTTGACTCAAGTCAAAGCTACAAAGTGGCCTTGTGTCAGATATAGAGAGCAGCAGAGCACCACATTGGCTAAAAAAAAAAAAAAAAAAAGAGTAGTGGTTAGACTGATAATGCCAAGAGGTCAGTATATGTGACTGCAGTGTTTCTGCTGGTAATATTTCTCAGTGGCGGCCCATCATGCCAAGATCTTTGCTGCCACAGCAAAAAATCAATTCAACCAATTAATCATTTAATCAAGCTCCTCAGTGACTCATCCGAGGAGCCTGTAAAATTACACAGCAAGTCACATACACAGTTGCAGGTCAGATGCGTTTTTAGATTCATTTTTCATGCAACAGTTGGAAATCCACTCCATGAAGTGTCTGCTCGACACACCCACGATGAGAGCCGTGCATCACCCGTTTTATGCTTCAGGTCTATTTTGTCTGGAGCACCTATTGCAGCGTAATCTGCACAGACGTTTGTTTAAATCACCCAATTCCCCTTTGACTTTCTGGGGACTTTTTTTTTTTTTTTTTTTTTAACTGTTGTCCTCCCTTGTACCGCGTATATAAGGCCTATGTGAAAACTATTGTTATCCAGCACACTTCTGCTGTTAGCTGGCCTGGTGCAGACTGATTGTCCCACATCAGGAGCTGATGACTGACAGCTGCTTTGATGCTGAATGCACTGTTCACGTCTCACTTTCAGTCAGGCTGTGGTTATGTTGTTGAGTGGAGTGCTGACCAGCGAACTCTTGAGGACTTAGCTTTTCAACCAATAAAACCTTATAGCTCACAAAAAAATAAGTAGCCTATATTAATATACTGTATAATTGTTTGTTAACCTCCACAGAGGGAACAGATTAGAGAAGGAAGATAGAGCTCGGAGAGGGGAAGTGAAGTGTACAGGAAGATGACCTCCCCGTGTGTGTGGGGGGGGGGGGGGGCGCCAGTGCCCCCGGCGTTGAACCACGGGAAACACTGGACTGTATGAATGCAGAGCAGGGTGTTACTTAAAAATATCTCGCCTGCTCAGCAGAATTTCTCTGGATAAATAAAGGTACAAAAAAATCTTCTTTCTGAAAAATTGTCCGCTTGGGCCCCAGTCTAACTCAACTGTACCTTTGATCTCTGCAAGGCCATTTCATTCAGTGCAGGCAATACAAATAGTCACTGGGCTGAAGAAGAAAAACAACAGAGGCTGCTATTCACCTATTTAAATGTGGTATCTGGAATGACTTTATTACATGGAGTATTGTAAATATTATAACGTGAACTTTTCTTTTCTTTGCTGCCTCCTCTGCGTGGATCCTCTAGACTGGATCAGATGTTCAGCGATGCCTTCAGTAAAGACCACCAGCTAATCCGAGCTGACCCAAAACACAGCCTCTACTTGGCCTGCGCCCTCATGGTCAGGGGCCAAGTACAGGTGTCTGACCTCCGCAGGAACATTGAGAGGTGAGAACATTGTCCTCCCTCTCAGTATCCATCAGAACAGGCAACAAGCCACTACACCCACCTCGACCCAAAGAGGACCTTCACACTCATGAATAAAAACCCCTAGCACTGACTCATGACTGGTCAGTTTAGTTCCCACCTCCCCTCTGCACTCCTGTTACTGCTCTGCCTGCAGAACTTGTTTTCATGTGGCACCTTGTCAAGAGAAGCTGTAAGTGAAGCTGGTGTGAGAGCACATATTTGTGCATGACCATGGTGTAAAAGAGGAGGACAGGTAGAGGAAGAGGGAAATCACAGGGATATTGCCCACTAGAGGACTCTTAAGAGCACATTTTAATCATTTGACATGTTGGAATATAAATTGTCCTGTTTTGTTTTTCATGAAACAAATAACTTAACAGGATGCTTTGTCGTGCATATTCTTGTAGTGCTGAAAGAATTCATTCCAAGTAATTTTGTTGACTGATGTCATTTATCAAGCTAAATGGTTGGTTCAAGCTGCTCCAATGTGAAGGTCTGTCTTCTATTTTTTTGTTTAGTTCTTTATCGTATATTTTAAACTTTGCATCTTTAAGTTGTAGGCAGCTGGCTGGACAAAACCTTTTTTCCCCTACATTTTATTTTTGCAGTTATTACTTGAGAAAAATCTACAGACTCATCATTGAACATAATCATATTTTCTGCCCCTAACCACAACAATTTGTTGAGATCCTTCACTGTGGCATTACTATGGCTGTACACCTACACTATCTAATTCCTGTTGACATACAGTGAGGAACAGAAGTATTTGAACTCTCAGAGTGGGAATGCACCTACAATGTGAATTTCAGACCCCTCCATGATTTCTAAGTGGGAGAACTTGCAAAATCGCAGGGTGTTCAAATACTTCTGTTCCTCACTGTACGTCTTCGAGTCACAATAATACTGACAGTGCTGTCAAACCATTTTAAGTACTATATCAGCGACAAAGGGGGATATTGACGAAAGCTGCTGTAAATCATCCTCAGGTGTGGAAATATTGCGGCAGTGCAGTTTTTAAATTTAGGGTGTATTTACCGAGACTAATGATGTAAATGACACACCCACAGCTGTGTTCATCTGCACTTCAACTTGTAAGGATGTGCCTTGCTGCACATGGACGGTCTGAGAGGGACAGTAGAAGAAAGTGCATTTGCTATGACTGAACATATTTTGGAGCTGCAATCTTGTAGTCTGCCAGTCAACTCCTCTTTCACTTTTAAAGATAGTAAGCAAAAGCACGGTTTAATTTGAAAACCTGTAAAAGTCCCTTAATCTCCTCTGAGAGTGATGCGATATACTGACACCCCCTCTGTCCTCAGACAGCTTAACTCGGATGAGGTCTGAGATTACTAACAGCTGCCACGCTCAGATCAGGGCCGCAGATTTTTCACCTACGTTAGTTTGTTATATTCCAGCCACAGTTCCCTCTGTTGTAGCTGTGAGAAATCAGCTGCTGAGGGTATTTGTATAAACTTTCATTCTCTCCTTTCTGATTTTTGCATCCCTGAACAGGAACGTCTTAAAATACATATTGCATGAGACCAAATGAACAGATTCCTGTGGTGCCGCATTTGCTCTTGTTCTCCAGTACAAAACTCCATTGCCAGTACTTTCCCTCAGTGAAATGTACTGTAGTAGGCCTCTTAGGGGCTGAGAGAACCACTTAACTTTGAGAATTTCTTACAGTTAATACTTTATGCACTTTTTGTATGTGCTTTAGACTGAAGCCATCACTGCCCTTTGTCTCATGGAACCAGGAAGGCTGGAAGACAGGCCTATGTTCAGTTTCCCCTGTGGGCCACTCACACTCCCTGTTAGCCCTGGCCAACAACACCTGTGTGAAGCCTACATTCATGGAGTTGAGAGAGCGCTTTACCAAGCTCTACAGGAAGAAGGTGTGTTTCAAAATCTTTTTTTTTTTTTTAAGTTCCTCATACAAAATTGGATAACTCTGGGTCTTATGTCGGTAGGTTAGACAGTAGGGATGGGAAATGTCTATTGAATTTCCATCACACAATGTTTACAGTAATGATGCGGGAGGAATGGAGCTTAGCTAAAAGTACCTCTTTGTACTGCGGTAACGTTAGTCAGCGACAGCTGGTACAACCACGCTGGTTGTCATTTTAACCAGAAAGTGTGACGACCAGCAGAAGCTGCTGCCTGAATAATTTCCACAGGGAGCTTTGCTAACAGGTTTTGTAGGTGTGTTTTAGAACAGAACACACCACATTTCAAAAGTATATTACTGTTTTTGTTTCTAAAGAGGGGTCAAAGGAGTTTAAATCTAAATGTGAGATAGTTTTGATTGTATTTAGACTGACTATAAATTCTATTGTCTTTGTTTTGTTAAGGCTCATTTACATCACTACCTGCATGTGGATGGGATGGAGCAGAGCTGCTTCTCAGAGGCCATCTCCTCTCTCAGCTCACTGATTGAAGAGTACCATCATTTGGATGCTACCAAGGGGAAAATGATGCCTGATGCACCTAGACTCGGCATCGCCAGATGATGGTCTGCTCTGTCGGAAAACTGTTTGTTTGGTTGCCTCTTTTGCAGTGATTAATTTTCAAAAATGACTTCACACAACCAAATCTGTTGTGTATATACCTTTATAAGTTATATATCAAAATTGTTTAATTAATGATTAAAAAGTCTCCTGTATAAAGAATGGAAGAGAGTGGTCCAATTTGACATTTTAGGCTCCTGATCATAGTATTATGAGGTACTGTTAATGAGTCAGCATCTGCTGTTACAGCTGCTACACTGGTCACAATCCATGTAGTTTCTGCATGTACGCATCCTGAAGACGGTGTTCATAAATGCTTTTTATATAGCTAACAGCATTTTTCTTCATTTAATGATCCCAGCCATTCTTCTTTGTAAAATGAGGTTTTGGAGTTTGACTTTTTGTCACATCACTGGTGCTGAGGAGAACTTAGTAACCAAATCATGGCTATTTTTCTGTCCATATTCCACCATAGCAGGGCTTGTTTCCTGTGTCTGTGTCTCTAGGCTTCTTACATGGCTCCATTAGAGTAACCGCAGGTCAGAAAACATGTCACCTGGATCGTTACATTTCCTCTGGCATGTGCAGGATGTTATCCACTGCATCTTCCACTCTGTGTTGGAGCCTCCTTTGCAGGTGAAGTTGATCTTGATCATGTGTGACTTGCTGGGGACACAGCAGCGCTTGTCTGTACAGATACCACAGTATGTGAGCTTAAACTTCTTGGTACTGGTGCAGCCCGAGAGTGTCAGCTTCTCTGCTTTCTTTGCCTGGAATTTAGGCAGGCATGTCTTTCCCTTTGGCACCTAGAGGTGAAAATTGTGATTAGTGTCTTTCTACATTTTATATAGAATCATATCAATACTTGAATAGACTTGAACAGACTTTTCACCTTAATGTTCCTAAGCACACTCTTCTCACAAGGTCGCAGCAGGCACAGGCGCCGGTCCTTCCTCATCTCACACTTGCTATTGTTGTTGTTGATCCGCACAGAGATGCCCAGGCCGCAGGTCTTGGAGCAGGGACTCCAGGGGATGGTCTGGATCAGACAGTTCTTCTTCCAGGCTAAAGGAGGATCCCTGTAAGCTTTCAGTATTACAGTTAAAGGGCACTGTGTCAACAACACCCTTCATGAAGACCTAGGTTGTGTGTCAGCCACTCAATTCGTTGTTAAGTCACTCAGCTGGACTGATGAGATCTGTTAGAAACCCCATAAAGGTTTTGGTTACCGTGTGTAGAAGTGAGATATTTATTTCAAAGCAATGTGCTCCTTTATCCACAGCGAGAAATTAAATGAGATCAGACAAGTTGGGATATGACTCATGCCAACCAAAACAAACAAGTTACACAGGACATTAGAGTGAAATATTTGGTGCTCCTAATCTTGTTTAAGTGGAACCATCCATCTTTCTGTTTTCCTCTGACAGTCTAACCACAGTTGGTCACACCTCACTCCTCCCTCTGGCATGTGTAATGGCCGTATTGAAATGTCCTCCCCTAACTTGGACAAAAAGTAGCATTCCCGGAGAGACAGACTGGCCCTTCTCCACAAGTTTACTCTATAAACACGCACCTGACATGTAGGTAGTATCCTGCTGGTGTTTCTTTTGGCTCTGGCCGCTGCGCAGGCCAGCTGGCGTGTTGCCCATTAGTGGAGCAGGGCCTAAAAGACCAGCAGGCTTCTGAATGAAAGCAGGAGTACAGCCAATGGCTCCGGCAATACATGTGCACTTATAGAGAGGGCTGGGCTGGAAAGCTTCACCGTTCTCATAGTGGGCCCCATTCAGGTCGCAGCCCACTGCCATCATATCTGAAAGAATAAGGGGTGCATATCAGGGAACTGGAACCTCATTTGTAGCTCTGGTGTACACACAAAATGGGGCTTGAAAGATGCATATGGCAGTTCCCATGGAATATTCAGGATCTGTGAAAACAAACATAATGTGAGTGGGTGTACCTGTACAGAAACTGATCTATGCATATGAACTTTCTGGAGCTTTGAGAAATCGGTAACACAGATAGTGAACTGAAGCCACATTTTATTATGATCCTTCTGTCACCTTTTCCTGATATTAACTGTGAATATGCTGATTTCTTTTTATCTCAACTATATTAATTGATGAAATTAGACCGGGTATTCCCCACCGCAGGTCTCTCAGTAAACAGACTGCATAGCAGACCAACCCCACCACACAATGCTGATTTGTTGATAACAAAACCTTAAAGCCTGCTGGTTTTTATTTTATTAACCTGTTGGGGGTTTTGATTATTAAGCTGAGAGTGGAGATGGTGGTTTTTGTTACAGTGCTCTCAGAACTGGATATTTGCAATGTGTGTTTCCAAGTGCTCAAAGCAGGGCAGTATGTGCAGGTACACAATACCAGAACTTCTGCATTTCACTTTTTTGTCATACCAGCACTCTTTCTGCCCTCTCTATGGGTTTGAGATGCGCTGCATCTCACCAAGACAGCAGACCAGAGCAGACGACAGGAGGGGGCGGTGACAAAGGGCTGCGCCGCCATCCCATCACATACCCCTAAAGTAAGTGAGCTGTTTCAGGCCAGCTGCACACAGGAGACTAGGCTGTTTTACTCTGTTCACAGCTCCACAGGTGTGTGATGTGTGTTCGGTTTGGTTCATGTTAAGCTGTTTATGCTGTATTTGCACATGTTTAAAAAAAAATCTTTGTGGGGAAAAAAAATTGTTTAAAAGGGTCACAGACACTCATCCATTCTAAAGAGCTTAGCATTTTAATCTTCTCGGTAAACAGTTTCTGGTTGATTAACGAGTGTGGGCTGTCTGTCAGAAAAACAAAATTTGAAAATTCATCATTCTAATCTTTGTGTGATTTTTTTTTTTTAAGACTTAAATTCAACTAAATGTAATGTTCTCACCAGCTCCTGTTGCTCTGTGTGAACACCTGGCATCAGCATGCGTCAGTGAACACTCACCACTATCTAAGGAGCTAAGGGATTTATTTGGAAACAGGATGTGTAACACCCCTGTTTCTGTGACTTACTCTGTCATGACTACTTCAAGAAAAGACTAGAGCCACTAACATGCACACACGCCGATCTCATATCTTGGCTTGTCTGCTGAGAAGTCACAGTACATGCCCTTGTGTGGGTCACAGACATCCCTCTCGTTGCATGGCTCTCCGATCTGCCTGGCACAGCTCTTGCAGCAGCCACACCCGTCCAGGACAGAGCTCACCCCTGGGGCACAGTAAGGTCGCTGCCGACACTTGCAGGGCCACTGGCAGAACTGCCGCCTCTCAGCTGCAGACTGTCCACCTTGAGGAGCTGGCAGCTGCCCATGGTTCTGAGCCCTGCTGAAGCCCTGGGTGAGGAGAAGGACAAAGAGTCTTATGGACAGTGCAGGTTTGTAGGTGATTTTTGCATACCATTACTCCCTGGAGTGTGTTCATAACACCTTTTCTGGTGGATTGAATGGGAGATAATGTTTAATAGCTTTCCAAAGCTATCCTTGTTCTTCTATAGCCCACTGACATCAGTGTACATTACAGCAACGGGTGCAACATTGGTCCCTTGCTACATTATAATAAAAAGGATAATCACTTTTATTGGCCATGTTACACACAAGGAATTTGTTTCCGGTGCAGAATTGAGGCAGCCATCTGCGGCGCCAACTCAACCGATAGCTCTAACCATTGGGGCGACAGGGCTTCAGTGTCTTGCCCAAGGACACTTCGACATGTGGACTGCAGGCACAGAGATTCGGATGAAATACATTGTCCTACTTAGTTTGCACCTTTATTTAAGTGCAACTTCATGACTAAGTTCAACATTTTGTGCCAAAATTATCGAGTATGAAACAGGGAAGCATTCACCTAAGAATACTGTTTGTTTTTCCACAAAGAGCAAAAAATAAGCACTTCAATGTACAAGAGGTGATTGAGGAAATGTTCCCTCATGTGTTAATGTTAGTGCAATCTTTGTTAAACAGCCATATAAGATTGCCAAATTGCGTGCTCCCTGTATTTTGTATACTTGTAAGAATGCAGGAATACTAGTTGTATGCAATAGACTTGTACTGGTGATGGTGTTAAAAATTAAATGAAGATGGATAGGAGGATTTTAAGGTCAAATTTTTCACAGAGCAACATTTTAGGGTTAGTTTAAAAGTTGCTGTAGACACTGGCAAAAGTACAGTCATACTTTCCCAAACCTTTGCCTGTCTCCTTGCATGTAATGAACCTAATCACATTGCTCAGTCTCATTGTAACCAAAGCAGTCACCAAATAAAAATAGTTTGTCTGCTGAGATTCTTCATTGTAGCAGCAAAGAATAACAGTGTGACAGTAATCTGTTCAAATGTATTCATTACATGTGACTGTAAACCACAAAATGTCAAGGTGCTATAGGAAAAGTGAGGGCGTCTCCAGGCATTAGGACATTGTCAACTATGAATGTCTGCACAAAATCTCATATAAATCTCGTCGGTGGTTGTTGACATATTTTAGTATGGAGCAATTGACAAACAGTATCAGCATTAGCTGACTAATGAGTAAATTTGTCAGTCCAGTTGAAAACGCAAAACCCGGATGTTACACAAAGCTCAAATTAATCTGAAATTAAAATCAAATTAATTCAATTCAAACGTAAAATCATGACCATCCCAGGTCACTGATGTTACCAAAACAAATGGCTCACAGTCTGAAAAACACTTGTTATAACCTTTGCCAGGTGGTATTTGGGGGTCCACACCTGATTTGGACAGTACAGGGGGCAGAACAGTGGAGAGGCACCATGTCCTGTCCCATTTTCACTTGATTTAACAGACGATTTTTAAAATCTTATTTAATGCACCTTTAAATTTGTTACAAACTGAAAGTTGCCCATAGCTTAGAGTGGTGACATCCCACCAGCTCACAGTGGGCCTCATTCACCAATATGTGCATAGAAGTGTTCTTACCACATAAAATGTGTGCACACAAAATTCCTGTCACATGGATGAAACATGCACACTAGCAAACTAATATGTTCTTACCACCATGAGTATGTTAGTAAATCAGAATCATTCTAAAATGACAGGCAGGTGCCAGCAATGAGCACTTAGCATACTGTCATGCCCCCATTTCTGTATATAAGGAAATATGCTTGCCTAGAGATGTTGCATGGAAGACAGGAGCAGGACAGGACAAGGTATCTGAGAACGTATCAGGTGAGAACAGATTGTCCATTGACGATGTACCAGGGAATAGCATGGCTGCAGGCAAACTTGTCTTTCTAGTCAGGAACAACTGATAAACCATTCATCATTTTCTTTAAACATGTTATTTCAGCCTCTGAAGGTGCGCTTTTTGCCACAGTCACGGGCGGGGGCCATCAAGGCTCCATATGACATCTTAACACTTGTTTGGAGGTACAGCGGAATGTTTATATATAGTATCCTGCCTGCCTATTAATAGGCTGCAAATGAACCAGGTGGCTACCACTTAACACTGGCTACATATGCACAATTTCATGACATTAGAGACTGATAAGAGCCATATATACTTGTCATGATTCTGTTTCTTCTGCTTCCGGTGTCATGCTTTTATTCTGACACCACTTCCTGTTACAGTGTCATTGCAACTACGGACTCTTTACCCTAATCAGTGACAATTGTTGACACTCCTTTATAGGCAGTTTCCTCCCACCAGGAAGCCAGATTGTTCTAACTCATGTTCAGACTTTCCAGCGTTTCTTCTTGTACCTGTTGTTCCAGCTCTGACCCCGGTTTGCCGTTGTTTAGACACATTCAGCAGCTCCCCCACTCTAGGTGTGATATCACCACTGGCCTCTGAATGTTTCTCTTCATACAATGTACAGTATTTCTAATTTCACCCATTTTAACAAAGATTCAAACAAATGGAATCTTTTGAAAAGGATGAATGAAATGTAAAAGTTTAATCTACAGTAGGTCATCTTGTCATCAGTGAGCCTTGGTCCATGGCTCTGTCGCCGGTTGTCTGTCCTTCCTTAGACCACTGTTGGTAGGTGCTAACCACTGCGGACAGGATCAGACATGCAGTCTGGGAGGTGCTCTGACCCAGTCGTCCAGCCAGCACAGTTTGGCCCTTGTCAAAATCACCAAGTTCCTGCACTTGCCCATTTTTCCTGCTTCCAGCACATTAACTTTGAGGACTGAGTATTCTGTTTTAATATTCCATACTTTTGGGTATAAGGCACATTTACACTTTCTGAGACATCCGGGCCTTAATAATTTGTGTGTATGCATGGCCTGAGGCAGTTCTCAATTTGTTCATAGAGTACAAACAAATTTAGATAAGAAAATATTGATAAATTCCAGATTTGTGTGTAAATTGTTCATATGCACTCTTTCTGAATGAGGCCCAATGTCCTATAGTAACTCTAATATTTTTGTTTGCTTTGCTTTGTATTTGCTAAGATGCAGCCCTTGCATGGTGCAAGCTGTGCTTCAGTTCCCCTGACTACTCTGTGTTTCCATGGCTTATGAGGGTTATGCCAAAAATCTGAAGCCTGACTGCCAGGTTTACTGAATGAGCTCGTTTCATGGTGTGAACATGGAAGACCTCAGACTTTACTCCTCTTTGTCAGCTCATACTTGTGACTTAAAGACTAACACTGATCCAGTAAAAATAAATTAACACTGAAAGCAACTTAGTAAGTATGTAACTAAAAAGGCTGAAAAGGCAATTTCTGAAAAACAATGTTTTTTTTAAAAAACTGGTTCTACAACTGAAAGCACCCAAGCGTCTCAGTTGGGAATCTTCCTCTTACTCCATATTTGACAGGTTTTGAATGCCACCAAGTGCAGTCCTATCTAAAACTTTACTGTGTCTGTAGTGTTGTCGTGTAGTGCATTGTAGAAATAGACAGTTGTGTTAGAATAGAAAGATATAA
>NW_018127994.1:647172-649620 GCF_001952655.1 Monopterus albus
GAAAGAGTGGAATGGGGAGGACGAGATCGGGAGAGCTGACCTGTTGGAGAAGGGGACAAAGCGCCCCTCTGTCTCCTCTCCAAACACACCACTCCCCGCCTTACTGATCCAGAAGGGAAATATTTGCCTTCATAAATGCTGCACTGCTGCAAGGCCTTCGGCTCCTGCGCCCTTATTTATTTATTTATTAATCTGAGGCCCTCACTCACATTAATCTGGGTGCAACTAACAGTTAAATTTGTAAACCATATGTGGCAGGCTGCTGCTGTACAGTATGTAGAACTCAGTAAAGTACATTTCAAGAAATACTGTCTAGATTATTTAGTGGACAAAAACTGCATTCACGAGTAGAGTTCTAACCCATAAATAAATTCACTGTATGTCATTTGTTTAATGTGCTCCCAATGCTGTATGAGCTGGACTGATGTATTTGAGTTCACATTCCATTATTATTTACACTGAGTAAAGAGGTTCCTCTCAGAGCTAGGCCTCTCCCTCCATCCACGTACAGCCAACACCCCTTTCAGAATTCAGATGGAGAAAGAAAAACAAATCATCATGAAGAACAAGGAACACACCAGGCAGGTCCGAGATACTGTTGTGGAGAAGTTTAAAGCCGGATTTGGATACAAAAAGATTTCCCAAGCTTTAAACATCCCAAGGAGCACTGTGCAAGCGATAATATTGAAATGGAAAGAGTATCAGACCACTGCAAATCTACCAAGACCTGACCGTCCCTCTAAACTTTCAGCTCATACAAAGAGAAGACTGATCAGAGATGCAGCCAAGAGGCCCATGATCACTCGGGATTAACTGCAGAGATCTACAGCTGAGGTCGGAGACTCTGTCCATAGGACAACAATCAGTCGTATACTGCACAAATCTGGCCTTTATGGAAGAGTGGCAAGAAGAAAGCCATTTCTTAAAGATAGCCATAAAAAGTGTCGTTTAAAGTTTGCCACAAGCCACCTGGGAGACACACCAAACATGTGGAAGAAGGTGCTCTGGTCAGATGAAACCAAAATCAAACTTTTTGGCAACAATGCAAAACGTTATGTTTGGCATAAAAGCAACACAGCTCATCACCCTGAACACACCATCCCCACTGTCAAACATGGTGGTGGCAGCATCATGGTTTGGGCCTGCTTTTCTTCAGCAGGGACAGGGAAGATGGTCAAAATTGATGGGAAGATGGATGGAGCCAAATACAGGACCATTCTGGAAGGAAACCTAATGGAGTCTGCAAAAGACCTGAGACTGGGACGGAGATTTGTCTTCCAACAAGACAATGATCCAAAACATAAAGCAAAATCTACAATGGAATGGTTCACAAATAAACATATCCAGGTGTTAGAATGGCCAAGTCAAAGTCCAGACCTGAATCCAATCGAGAATCTGTGGAAAGAACTGAAAACTGCTGTTCACAAACGCTCTCCATCCAACCTCACTGAGCTCGAGCTGTTTTGCAAGGAGGAATGGGCAAAAATTTCAGTCTCTCGATGTGCAAAACTGATAGACATACCCCAAGCGACTTACAGCTGTAATCGCAGCAAAAGGTGGCGCTACAAAGTATTAACTTAAGGGGGCTGAATAATTTTGCACGCCCAATTTTTCAGTTTTTTATTTGTTAAAAAAGTTTGAAATATCCAATAAATTTCGTTCCACTTCATGATTGTGTCCCACTTGTTGTTGATTCTTCACAAAAAATTACAGTTTTATATCTTTATGTTTGAAGCCTGAAATGTGGCAAAAGGTCGCAAAGTTCAAGGGGGCCGAATACTTTCGCAAGGCACTGTATATATATATATATAGGCTTATTTCTGGCAGCAGGATGGTGTATGTGGGATTGAGTCAAAATAAACAACAGTGCATATATTCATGGTAATGAAGGAGCATGTCATCCAGTGCAGCAGTGTGGCTCACTGATGTGTTTTTATTCCTTTCTGGACAACATGGAGCTCTATGGCACAGAGGAGCAAGATACACTGGGCTTTGGATACACAAGCAGTACTTGGTTTCATTGTTGGTTTGATTTCTGCACGTGGAATTTCTTGACAACAAGAAAAATGTCAGTTGAAGAAGCACTGACTCCTTCATGGTCCTGAGGACCTAACAATTTGGAGAAGGGGAATCACACACACACACACACACACACACACACACACTTGTTTTTTCATAGTCCTTTATTCAAACAGCATTACACTGATCCACAACTCACCTTAGAGTCTCACCAGACATGGCAAGGAGAGCAGTGCTTTGCATAAGGCATACAACTGATTTAGTTTTAATGAGTCTCTTTTTCTATAATGCATGGAACTACTGTGAGATCACGTGGCCTCCGGTTGTCATAAGTTTTCTTTGGGATATTTGAAGAAGGTCAAACAGAAGCTAATCGTGTATTCACCACTAGTTTTTCACCTACCAGGCAAAAATATCAAACAAATGCTG
>NW_018127994.1:649665-651534 GCF_001952655.1 Monopterus albus
TGAAGTGTGCTCACTGCAACAAATGTGTCCCCATTCAGCATTCAGGACAGACCTTTAATGTGGAGGATGTGTTACTTGTGCTACCAGTGAAGTTGTCATACTGAAATGTCCATGGGGGAGACTGTGGTTCAGTGGGTAGAGTGGCCATCAAGTGTCTTTGGGCAAGACACTGAACCCCCAAGTTGTTCCTGATGGTTAGAGACATCAGTTGAGTTGGCACCGCAGATGGCTGCCTCGGTTCTGTACCAGAAACAAATTCTTTGTGTGTAACATACTTAACCAAATAAAGGTGATTATTATCCTATCCGTGTGCATGCAACCAGGTACTGCAGTTCTCATGAATGCCACAAGATGGCACTGGCCCTTTTGGGGTACCCCTGAGAGCACAAAAGAAATAGCACACAGGGAAGCCAGGACATAGGAAAGCATCATGTTTACCAAATGCATGCAGTTGTCTGTAGAATGGTTTGTGGGAAATCTGGTGTAGCTGGTACTGTGTATCGTGTCCTGCCAGGACATTTGTTCACCTGGGTGGATGCACATTCATTGCATGCAAGGCTTTAATAAAAACAAAAGAAATGCATTTTCTGTTGAAATTGCATGTGGATGCTGATATGCTGAAGGATCACCCTGAAAATGCCTGAAATCAATTGCTGAAACAGCTGAAGGATGAGAAGAAATGGTTGAAGTTCTTTGTTGAAATAGCTAAAGTCAAAGTCAAAGTGTTTATTTGTCATATGCACAGTTAGGAAACGTGTTTCCCTGTACAATGAAATTCTTACTTTGCTGTCCACTTGAGGATGGAGGCAGCTTTTCTACACACCCTGCAGTGGTAAATGCTCTGCAGAGAGGGCAGTGGAGTCCTGGTGATCTTCTCCACAGTCTTTACCACTCTCTGCAGGTGCTTGCGGTCCATAGCAGTAGTGCTGCCATACCAGACAGTGATGCAGCTGGTCAAGATGCTCTCAGTGATGTAGCTGTAGAAGTTGCTGAGGATGAGATGCAATGCTTAACAATTGTGGAAGTTGAAAAAATGTCGATTATTTATGGAAGATGAAAACAAAAAGTTGAATGATTATGTAAGATGAAATCAAAAGCTGAAGTTAGGAAGTTATTTTCTAAAAAAAAGAGTATTCAGACCCCCTTAAATTTTTCACTCTTTGTTATATTGCAGCCATATGCTAAAATCATTTAAGTTCATTTTTTTCCTCATTAATGTACACACAGCACCCCATATTGACAGAAAAACACAGAATTTGACATTTTTGCAGATTTATTAAAAAAGAAAAACTGAAATATCACATGGTCATAAGTATTCAGACCCTTTGCTCAGTATTTAGTAGAAGCACCCTTTTGAGCTAATACAGCCATGAGTCTTTTTGGGAATGATGCAACAAGTTTTTCACACCTGCATTTGGGGATCCTCTGCCATTCCTCCTTGCAGATCCTCGCCAGTTCTGTCAGGTTGGATGGTAAACGTGGGTGGACAGCCATTTTCAGGTCTCTCCAGAGATGCTCAATTGGGTTTAAGTCAGGGCTCTGGCTGGGCCATTCAAGAACAGTCACGGAGTTGTTGTGAAGCCAATCCTTCGTTATTTTAGCTGTGTGCTTAGGGTCATTGTCTTGTTGGAAGGTGAACCTTCGGCCCAGTCAGAGGTCCTGAACACTCTGAAGAAGGTTTTCGTCCAGGATATCCCTGTACTTGGCCGCATTCATCCTTCCCTCGATTGCAACCAGTCGTCCTGTCCCTGCAGCTGAAAAACACCCCCATAGCAGGAGGCTGCCACCACCATGCTTCACTGTTGGGACTGTATTGGACAGGTGATGAGCAGTGCCTGGTTTTCTCCACACATACCACTTAGAATTAAG
>NW_018127994.1:652159-654335 GCF_001952655.1 Monopterus albus
TATATATATATAGTGGGGCAAATAAGTATTTGATACACTGCCGATTTTTCAAGTTTTCACACTTACAAAGAACGGACAGATCTGTAATTTTCATCGTAGGTACACCTCAACTGTAAGAGAGAATCTACAAAAAAAAAATTCCAGAAAATCACATTGTTAGATTTTTAAATAATTTATTTCCATTTTATTGCATGAAACAAGTATTGTGAACAGTAAGTAAAAATAAAATACTTTAACTTTGTGATGGTTAAAGTAATGTATTTGTTTAAAATGTTGAATGCCTTCCCAGCATAGTAAAGTTTTTCAACAGGAATTACATAGGCCTTCATCAATTTATTTAAATAAATTAAGTTTTCCACTGTGGGAAAACAAAAATGACATGAGCTTCTAGTATATCTGTGAAGAAATTAAACTAACTTTCTTTCTCTCTTCCCACTCCTACAGGCCTACTCCCTCCTGTCTCTGAGTCTAGTCTGCCAGTGTGCTGACACAGTGGCCATACGACAGTAAGTTCACATACTTTATATGAATGAAGACTAGTAAATTATTTTCATGACACCTGCAATTTTGACATTATTCAGACCACAGCTAGAAATGCAGTGTTAATTGGGTTTGTGGTGATTGTTTTATCTGTTTAGGTGAAAACTTTGAACACTTTGGAATTTGAAGTAAAAGTTGCTTATTTTAATTTCTTTTTTGTGAAGAATTCTAATTAATATTTCATTTTGTCTTACAGGTGCCCTGCTGTCCGACACCTCTCTTGTCCCTATGTTTAACAGGAATTCTACCTTTCCTATCCCCCTTCTGTCCCACACTCTGCGTTTTTGGAATTTTGGACAGCTTAATGAATTTTGAAACACTTTGATGAACCTATTTCTTGGAACACATTTATTGGTGCCCTTGTTTATGGACAATCTTTATTAATCTGAGAGTCTCTGCTCTCCCGCTCTATCTGTCCTGTCTTCTGATAAATCCAAATGGCAATAGACACTCATTCTACTGTATATACAGTATATAAAAGGGTTTAGGGAAGGCACATTGCTTCTAACATTGAAAATACAACCACTATAAGATTTGGTTGCTGGTTGTTCTGCTGGTAAGTCCAAACATTTGAGGATAAGGACAGATAATAGAGTTGGGCTGTGAAAACTGTTGAGTAGGCAAAAAATATTTAAACTAAATTGTTTTCTATTGCGTTTACTCCTTCAACTGTAACTTCACATTTAATATTTTTCTGGCAGAATTGAAATTACTTTGTTTTACAAAGCAAACAGTTTGTTGTATGTAGTAAAAGCAATTTTGTGATTTTGTGTGACTGTAATAAAATTTACAATAAATGGCTGTCAATTTCAGACAAATGGTAACATTTGTGATTTTTCAACACAAGAATGGCAATGAAGGGTAAAAATTCACAAGCTGCGAGGCTCCGCTGGCAGAGGATGAATGACCTTCAGCATACAGCAACAGGTGACCCAGTAGAAAGTCCTCAGAGCTCTACAGAGGTAAATGCCTACAGAGTCTACAGCTAAAGGTGTACAACAGGGTTGTCAACATAAAGTTTCACCTAAACCAAAGGTATCGTATGCTGACATTGTAAAAAGAGTATGTCACAATGATGAGCAGGCCCTTCTCGTGGCTACCAGGTAAACCACCCTAAGTGATGTCTCAGGTTTCCTATGCAGACATGATGAAAACTGGACACCATAGTAAATGTAAACAGCAATTATGAAAAAAACCATAAAAGATATCAAAAAGCAGTTTACAGTATGAACTTCGCCCGGCCGCCCTGCGGAGAAAGCTCATTTCGGCCGCCTGTATCCGGGATCTTGCCCTTTCGGTCATGACCCAAAGTTCAGGACCATAGGTGAGAGTAGGAACGTAGATTGACCAGTAAATCAAGAGCTTTGCCTTACAGCTCAGCTCCTTCTTCATCACGACGGACCGGTACATCGACTGCATTACTGCAGAAGCTGCACCGATCTGCCTGTCAATCTCCCGTTCCATCCTTCCCTCACTCGTGAACAAGATACCTGAACTCCTCCACTTGAGGCAGGAACTCTCCACCAACCTGAAGGGAACAAGCCACCCTTTTCCGACTGAGAACCATGGCCTCGGATTTGGAGGTGCTGATTCTCATCCCAGCCGCTTCACACTTGGCTGCAAACTGCCCCAGTGC
>NW_018127994.1:657445-664296 GCF_001952655.1 Monopterus albus
TTGTTATTTGTCTCCATAAGTAGTTGCACAAAACCTTTGAAGTTGTCTTGTTGTTGGCTCAACAGTGCAGTGTACATCTGCTTCTGCTGACTCAACATCTTTGTTACTTGCGCCGCTGAAATATAATGCTCTTCTGCTTCAACATCCTCGTTCGCTTCTGATTTATTAGCTCTTTTCCCTCTTGGAGGCATTTTAATAGTTGCAGAATTTGTTCAAAGACTTGAAAATGTAGAAGATGTGAAAAATCGTAGAACAGACAAGAGGAGCAGTAAAGACGTCTGCTCTTGCTTGCAACCCGGAAATCACTTAAGATGAGAAAACTGCCCAAAAAAATGAATATTGTAAAAACTATAAATGTTACAAAAAAGAAATCAATTGCTGAAACATAGGGGTGTGTGTGGGTGTATGTGTGTGAGAGAGATGCTATAATAATAATAAATAAGTGGATAACAATAGTGTGGCTGCTGACAATAATAATAAACAATTGGATAAGAGTGCGGATGCTTTTCAGTATCCACACAATAATAAATAATTGGATAACATAGTGTGGATGCTTCTCAGTATCCACACAATAATAATAAATAATTGGATAATAGTTTTAATGCTGAATCAGCATCCACACAATAATAATAAATAATTAGATAAGTGTGGATGCCTTTCACATCCACACAATTAAGTTCACATGAAGGCCCCATAATGTGTCAGATTTTCAAAATAAAAGCCAGATTGCAACAAGTTCGCATGATGCCCCATAACATGCCAGATTTTCAAAATAAATTATTAATTGCAGATCATTACCAGATACTGCATGTAGTTGATTTTGTAAATAAAAGCCTACAGTTAGATACAGGAAGTTAACTGATACTCTGAAATATGTTGGAGTTTAAAAATAGAAAAAACAGGATGGTAACATAAGCCCAAATAAAGGCCCGGTAGTGTGCCATTAAAAACCATAAGTAAATGCCATGGAAATTGAGACAATGATTTTAAAATCCATGATAAACTTTTCTTTGACAAATATTTCTATCCTTTTTTTTTACTGATATCAATGAGGACAATAGATGAGAGCTGGGCACAGTAAGCATAAGCACAAGCACAAACTTTATTGCCAATTATTATCAAAAATACAAGGAATTTAACTCCAGCCCAATATAGTCAACTGAAAATCTTGGCATCACACAGTATATTGGTAAGGATTGTTCCATAACTGCATTACACTGGTGTACCTGACAAAAGAAAGGGTATGACAACAGAGTATTAAACAAAGAAAATATTGTAGGCAGAAAGAGGAGTTAATAAAGGCCCTATTACTAAAGAGATGATTGTATAAAATCAAAATGTGTTAACAAGCTTACCCCTGTAAATTAAACATACGGTGGTGCCATGCCAAAATATGCTAGTGATGAAACAAGACTATAAAGTTAAGGTGAGATAATGAGTCAGCGGCACATGTACCCTTTGAAGCCATACAACAGTATGACAAGTAGTCAATGTACGAACTACAATGACCTATAAGTCTTGGGAGTGTATTTCCAACATCAGGCTTTAAATGTTTTAGCATTTATACTTAACTATTTAGACTTGTTCCCATCAGCATAGAATAGAAAAACAGCATAGTCTTCATTGTTCGATTGTTTTGCTAAATTACATCTCAGAAGAGCTTAAGGATTTAGGATCCCCTGAACATACCATTAATAAGCGGGATATGGGATACTATTAAAGGATAAAGGATGCCTATTTTGCCAATAAAAATTTAGAGGAAAGGCTGCTGCCACTCCAGGTGAAATTAGGAGCAGCCTTTGGAATGGTACTTGTCAGACCTTTGAAATACTGCTTCTGCAGTGGACAGAGATACAATAGCTCATTTCACAGCAAATGTTCAGCATGAAAAAGGAAATTCTTCCCATTGTTCCTCTTTGCTCTCAAACTTCAGTATTTTCATTCATGTAGTTAAAATATTAGATCCTGGATATTTCAGATCATCTACCTACCTGACTTGCTTAAAGACCATGTACTAGTGACGACAAGGCAAGGCAAGAATTTTAAGTATTTCTCCATTTGATATTTATTTCACAGGGTCTTCAATTTGACATTTTTATTGAACATCATCATTTGAATGAGCATGAATGACCTTGCCTTGTTAGCTACAATGATCAATTACATCTAAGAAGATTAACAGGTTTATTCTCTTTTTTGTAAAAGTCATTAAAAAAAAATTTCTTCATTAACTTCCACTTTGAGATATTCTCCTGGCCTCTCCCAGGGTCCCTATAAGAAAATAAAATCTTTTCAATGTTGTCAAGACCAGATGAATAACTATATTAAGAGAAGCAAAACACTCTACATGAGTGTTTTTTCAATGAGTAAGCTCTCCCTGATGTCACTGTGCTTCCATGACAGCTCCATGACATCTGCCTTCTGTTTTCTCACATTTGACTGCCAGTTCTCATAAATATCTTAATAAAATAGCCCCCAAATCATACACCGTTTCCTCCTCTATTTACATCTCTGCTTCTTTAAACATGTATTTTTACTTCAAATCATTGCCACATGCCCTGGCTAACACCCAAGTCCCACCGCCCCAGAATGCCAAGAGATAAAAACAAAAAAAGAGAGAAAACAGACAGTTTGTTCATTTTCCTTTCTCCCTAGGTTGTCAGAATTTTTTTGACTCAGTTCTTTGAGAGAGATTGCTTGGCTGAGCCTCTAGGAGGAGCAGTCAGACTGAGAAGGCTTCGATGGGGTTTCCTCCAAAGGCGTCTCACTTGAGGTCCCAGTATCTCCATTCTCTGGTCCATTTCTCAGTGACATCTTCTCCACAGCTGCAAGTTAAACACAGATTCATGATTTTGTCGAGGGGTACTACGACAGCCGCCACCTTTCGTTAACTGTCAAATGAATATATAAATTGGACTAGTTACACAAAGAGTATGTTCACATGCTGATAAGTAGTAGTAGCTAGTATCTGCCCTGTAATGAATCTGTATTTCTGAGAGTCTGTTGTCCAGCTCCCAGTTATTCTTTTATTCATATCAATAATTAAAGCTAATAAATTTTACATTTTGGAACCATGATATGATCCTGTATTTGGATCAAGAAGCTCTTGAAAAATACAGTGTCAGATTACTTTCAATTTCAATGTCAGATATTTAATGAATGTTAACTGAAAGCTAAAAAACTGGATCGGGACATCCCTAAAAACAGCTGAACAAGCATTCAGTGAGCAGGAGAAGTGTGAAAGTACAATATGTGTTACTAGAAAATTCCAGTATTTTTCTACCTTGGTCTCTATGCACATTGTGTCCTTTCGGATTAAAGGGCATGCAAACTTTATACTCGCACCCTTTATTGTAAAGATGAGGGAAACAAACTTTGGTAAAACAATGTGTATGGCATCAGAAGCCTTCTTTGCTTCCTAGCTTAACAAATAAGGACAGAATTTGCATTTCATACATGTAAACACTATGAAAACACCTTTTATGGATCTGTGTACATTTTGTCAGTTATAAAAACTTACCTTGAAGCGATGCTGAGCTGTTGCTAAGCGGAGCAGCACTGCTGTCATCCAGTTCATCCAGGTAGAGTCGGTAGCGATGGCCAGTGTCATCTTCGTACTCCACATTCTCATCATCACTGTCCACCTCTGGAGCCACGTACACCACCTCAAACTCTATCTGCCCTTGCTGACACAGATACCCAGACTGAGCACTCAGAGAGAAACGGTGTGATGAAATGAATGTCTACACGCCTGAGTGTTACCTGCTGGGACAGAATGGTGACAGCTTCCTTGTGTTTGGCATCTCTCAAATTGATGCTGTTGACAGCGAGAATGGCATCTCCGACATGCAGACCTCCACATCTGTCTGCAGGCTGACTTGGATGGATCTCTGAAATTAGAATGGGAACGCCATGCTCCTTCCCACCCTGACAAGAGCAGACATACCAGAGTTCATTTGGCCAACTGCTCCTCTTTTAAGGGAATTTTATGGTGATAACAGGAATGTTTTAGTAATGTGACAGATTTGCTGACCAACCAATAGGACTGCCTTAATGCTAAGATTTCTGTACATCTTTACAATCACCCACATCAAATTTGACTTCAAATACTGAACAAGTACTGAATGGGCATGCAAGTACTCTGCAATCATGCATAATGAATGAGTGAACAGCACAATCAGTTGATTTTAGCCTTAACTGTACATCTCAACTTCAACTGTTTTGCTTAAGATCCATTTTTAAAAGTGACTTGAAACAATGAGCGGTTGTCATATGCTGCCCAGAAGCACTGAGGTATCTTGATTGGGCAAGAGAATGGTGCAATTCCCACACCACTACCAGCAACATGTAATAACAAATAAAAGATATTTAATAATGACTGAACAATAATCTCATAAGTCATTTGACTTTTTTTCGTGTAATCCATGACATCCGTCTAAACTAGTCTAAACTGAAACAGGCTATAGCTTAAAAGTAAGCTAACTGCAGACCTGCCAACCTTGAAGAAAGTCTTGAAGTACCACTTTATGCTTCTGAGGGTGGGGCAAATACATTACTGCTTTTTTTAACCATTATTGTCATCATCCTAATGTCAAAAATATGAATTAATTAGACATATAACTCTCTTATAACATCTAATGTTCATTCTGGGGATATATATCTAATGTAGTATTTCCTTTTTGGTTGACATTTTATCCTGTTTAATTCACAACACTTGCCAATACATAAACATTGCTCTGTAAATGCAAGTCTTTTGTTAATGAATTATTAACCTGCTGACCCATGATGACTGATGTCAGTATCAGTAGTGCAGTCTGTGCAGAATGCATGCTGTGCTGCTCTGGAGATGTGGATTCACGGCCATCTTTCCTAAAAACTTTCTAGGAATTTATGCAGCACGTGCGCTCACCTTTGATTTTTTTCGTCATGATGCTCATTAAGATTATGGATTCGGCTTCATTAATTAATGTTATGAATACTATGAAAAGTCAGGTTTAACCATCCGTGACACATGGATAACTTGAAGTACTGGTGGACAAGCAAGCTAGTTTCCATATAGGTAAGTAACATCAGGCTAGCGTTAATTCACAATCAGCCCTGCGATGGACTGGCGACCTGTCCAGGGTGCTCATTTTTTGGCACTAAACTGTGAAATTCCATGTGTTCATATTTACTAAGGAGTGGCAGCAGGGTTTTGCGCCATATAAAAAGAAGAAAAGTGGCACTGCATAAATTTGCAAGTTGGTCACATGCAATGTGTATTTTAAGGCATTACCATTCAGGCATGCAAAAATCAGGGAGGAAAGAATGGAAAATTATGCAAATACCCTCAGCACCTGATTTACCATCACTGCAACAAAGGGAGTTGTGGGTGAAATTTCATCCCAGGAAAAAGCAGGTGTAAAATTTGCAGCACAACTCTCAGCAGGTTTGTCATCAGAGAATTCTTCAAAATTAATAATGCTTAATGAGGGAGAGGGTGTCTGTAAATTGCATCACTCACTGGGGGGAATGTGTGGGACCAATACAGACTTTCATCTGGATGAAATAAAACATGATTTCACTGGCAATTAAGACTTAACACATTTTAATGGCCTTAATTTTCACTTGATTTATTACCTTTTAATACTTTTTAAGACCATGTGGACACCTTGTCATGGTTCATAAAGTCCATATTTTGCTGATGTGAAAAATGATCAATACAACTCCTGCTGCACATATACAATAAAAATTATCCTTTTTTCTAAAACTATTGCACAGCTAGTTTTTATTTCACAAACTTAAAAAAATAACAAAACTGAACAGTAACTGTGGCATGCAACAGCCTCATGAAGGTGACTGACTTGTCTTTCCATATCATTAGTGAAATCCTAAGATGACCTCATGGTTCTTGATTTCAAACACATCTTGAGAAGGTTAGAAAAGTTAGTTTAGCTGGTCAAACTGTTAGCTGTTTTAAACAGATCTTAGGTGCATCTTCATGATTTTGTCACAGGCAATTACGGGAAGAAAAAACACACACACACACACACACACACACAACTATGACTTCTTACTGTAATGGAGATTCCCAGGCCCTCGTGATCATCTTTGACTAGCACCACCTTTCTGATAGGACCTACTCCCTGGGTCTTCTTCAACATGTCTGAGTCCTGTAATTCCATTAACACAGTCAAAATCAGAAGCACAGCTAAAGGTATCAAGCATTTAAACAGCTTTGTAGTTTTACACTCACATGCCCCACTGGAGAGGGAAGCGGTTTCTTAGGATCATTGCGTCCTCTACATGCTCTGATGACAGTCTTATGGCGGTGGAGATGAATCTCTGCTTCCAGTTGGTTCCACAGCTTATCATGTGCTGGCCCTTTCATGTCACGACCCAGTAACTGGATCTGCTGAACTCTAGAAGACAAACCAAAAGATTCTGCTGTGAATTCAAATTCCAAATCTTTGCTGTTCATTCCAGAAAACTGTTTCCTTGGTAACATATTAAAAACATAAACACATTCAAATAGTGAAAATATGGGCATGTATGTGCAAGGGCAGTGGTCCCCAACCCCCGGGCCGCGGACCGGTACCGGTCCGTGGATCAATTGGTACCGGGCCGTACAAGAAATCATTAATTATTTCCGTTTTATTTATTATCTGAGTCTGAACGATCTTTTATTTTGAAAAATGACCGCATTCTCTCGGTTACATCTCGGTCACTTGAGCGCCAAAACTGGCTTACTTGTGGACATATTCAGCCTGCTCAATGAACTCAATCTGTCACTTCAGGGGAAAATGACAACTGTCTTCAAGTTGGCAGATAAAGTAGCTGCATTTAAAGCCAAACTGGATTTGTGGGGACGACGC
>NW_018127994.1:667545-702342 GCF_001952655.1 Monopterus albus
AGAGGAGAGCAGAAGAGAGAGAGAGAGAGAGAGAGAGCCATCCCTTAGTTATGCTGCTATAGGCCTAGACAACTGGGGGTCCTGTGTCTCCTCTCTCCCGTAGTGTGTCCTCTCTCTCTTCAAGTACCTTTCTGGAGGTTGCCCTGGCTCTGGAGCTGTACGTTTCTGATAAGCAGTCACTGGCCACATTAAGCTGCCCAGTGTTTTGTTGTTACTTGTTGCTTTTCTTTTCTTTCTCCTGTATCCACTCACTCCAACCGGTTGAGGCAGAAGGACACCCACCAAGAGCCGGGGTCTGTCTGAGGTTTCTTTTGTTTTTCCTCTCTACTGTGGCCAAGTGATTGCTCAGGGGAGATTTGTTTGGTTTTCTCTATAATACAATAAGGTCTAGACCTTACTATGTAAAGTGCCTTGAGATAATTGTGATTTGGCACCATCTAAAAATTTAACTGAATTATTACTCGGAGCCAGACTCGGCGGTAGAGCAGTCGTCTCCCAACCGGACAGTCAGAGGTTTGAATCAAGGTGCTTGCAGTCCACATGTCAAAGTGTCCTTGGGCAAGACACTGAACCCCCAAGTTGCCCCCAATGGTTAGAGCCATCAGTGTGAGTTGGCACCGTAGATGGCTGCCTCAGTTCTGTATCAGAAACAAATTCAATGTGTGTATGTAACATACTTGGCCAAATAAAGGTGATTATCCTTATTAAAAGCTCTGTATTTTTTGCAGGCAGACTGATTTATGATGTGGTTTGATCCTAAATAATGGAGGGATGGAGAGATGAAAGGCTGGATGGGTGGGACAAATATAATGGGAACTTAGCCCTCTCAAACTACAAGGGATAGTTGAGATATATTACCACTTATTTAGTGGGGTGCACTATATTATGGCTGCACCTGGAGTCAAATATGATTCACCACTGTTAGCCAATGCTTCAAATACTGGAAAAAAAAAAAAGAAAGAGATAATGTCTCAACTAAAATGCATAATTTGTGAACAGGCATTTCAGCCTACCAGTGTTTGTACTGATAGTATTATGAAGAGGGTAAGTGACACTGTAGTGTCACACTACAGTGTCCATCTGTGTTGCAGGACAAACTGTTACGAGATAGAAGTCCGCTTAAGAGAGTTCACATTTAAAGCAGACATTTTGTGAGCTCCAACTCCTTACCTGCCAGCCAGTTCCTTGTCCAAGTATTTGGCAGCGAGTCTGGCTCCGTACACTTCAGCCTGCAACACTGCCATGTGCCTGCGTAGGGCCTCATTTTCTTTTTTATATAGTCTCACTTCTGCCTCCAGTCGTGCCTCTGCTAACTTCTCCTTCTTACTGGCTTCAAGCTCCTGTTCCTAGAAAAACACAACACAACAAGCACTATCAGCAAGATGAGTGGATGAACAAAAATTTTGCTCTTAAAACACCTTTTCACACCAATTATAATTTATATAATACATAGCATATGTAAATTTATACATTTTAATCTTAACAAGTGTCAATTTATGTATATGATTGGTTCTAGCAGTGTTTCCCTGTTATTTAAATACATTATTTCCAAGAAAGTAAATACCTAAAAAAAAAAAAAAACATTAAGAAAAGCAAAGGGAACCGACAGCTGCAAAGTCGATCCAGTTCTAGTACTGTAATAGTGGGTTGTCAAAGTCAGTATTTAATTATCTCACCCAATGTATCCAGCTTTCCTTGACTATTAGTACTCACCTTGCTGGGGAAAGGGAAACATAATTTATACAACACTCAGGGAAAGCAAAACTCTGCCAGGGCCAAATCAGTTTCCCCATAATGCCATAAAAGCAACATTCCCATGTTAGTTTGACCCTCATAATACGATTGCTTGACCATGAAAACTTGCTACTGGCGTTTGGAACGATGCTGATAAAGGGCTGCAATGATATGAAACGTTCATGGTATGATAACCATCTTAGAAAATATCATTATTACTATTATTATTATTATTATTATCAGCAACAATGACTCTCAAATTATGAAAAGAGAGGGGTCTTTTTTTATTGCAAGTGACTGACAGTTGATTGAGCTGCATTACAGTGCTAGATTGACCCTAAAGAATACAAAGAACTGTAAACATGATTTTTTAAAAAGAACATGTAAATTTAACATGTTATATAGGTAAAGCATGTTAGTTTGCATGCTACCACCAGGATTATGTGTTGATGGCTTGGATCTTGTGTCTCCCATTGAGCACTTATCCTTTGATGGTCCTTCTTGCCTCCTCACTGTGGTTCCCATGTGACTGTGGGATACCAAGGTGAGGTGAGATGGTAAGTGATCAGTATGTCAGCTATGTTGCCCCCTTTGTAGTTCTAACCCATCAGTCTGTACCAGCTTCCCTCTTCTTACTATCACCCGGCCACACTTATCCAGTCTGAATGACATCCCGTTGTCCTCACTGAAGATCCATGTCAGGTGGATTAGTGAGTCGATGTCCCATTCATTCTTTGCATACAGCTTGATGTCATCCATGTAAAGGAGGTAGCTGATGGTATCACCACTCTTGAACTTCTATCCATATCTATTCCTTGTGATGATCTGACTAAGGGGGTTCAGGTCTATGCAGCACAGCAACATGGATAGTGCATCACCTTGGCATATGTTGCACTTGAGGTTTAGACAGTTAAGCTGTGTAGGCAACAGGCTATATGTGTGGATCAGTAGAGGCTGGGAGTGTGTGTAAAAAGTGTGCATGTGTGTAGGTGCATTTAGGAACTGAATGTGTTTAGAGTGTCTGAGGCAAAAAGTGAACAATCTGGGAGAAAAGGAAAATACAAGGTACAAATACATAGATGGTATAAGTATTATTTTCCATTTACCTAAGGCTAGGGTGCAACCTTAACACATACGATGTTTCCAAAGCAGTTATACAGACACAAGTTTCAAGAATGAGAAACAGACGTATATTGCATGAAAAGAACTAAAGCACATAAGCCAATAATTTCCATTACACAATCAGCATCCTTCTCTCTGCCACTTGTTTGCTGCAAGTGTTCAGTACAGTTCAGTTCTGTTTATTTCGGTCTTTAAAACAAAAAAACAAAATAAAACAAAAGTAAGATGGAAAATCCATTTGAACCATGTGCATAATCATGCTCAAAATATATCTGCATATTGTAACTATGCATAGTGTTAGGTTCAGAACAGCATAGTATTGACTGAGAAGGTACAGGCTGAGCCAGTGCTCAATACGCCTACCCTTATGATATTTAACGTCTTACCATACTCCAATTTGTGTGTGTGGCACCTGTTGTGGAGTTTGACAGGCAAGTCAGTGAAGAAACGTACACATGCATTGCATTTTTTTCTTTAATAATGGTAATAACCAAATGTGCATGGTATAATATCCATCAATTTCATACCATGACATACTGCGAAACCAGTACACCGCACTGCAACCCTACACCAATGACATTATTAGTTTGAAAGCCATTCAAAAAAAAACAACAAACATGACAAACATTCACTTGTTGTTTTAGGGGTAAAACAGGGACCTCAGTGAGCGGACTACGGGCAACATGGTGAAGATGCCACATTGCGGGTCTATATTCAATCCAATCAACTTATTTTAAAAATCATATTTTCTGCAGAACACATCCATAAACAAACTTACCATCTCTTCTGGCGATGGAACAGGCTTTATAGGAAAAGAAGCAGAGGAAGAACAGAGACAAGTCAGAGATTAGAAAAAATCAGATTTAAGGCAACAGATGTTGTAAGTTAGCCATTCAATGCAAGTGTCAATTATACTGTAAAGCAGCAGGCCCATCAAGAATAGTATAAAAAGTAACTGAAAGCAATGGAAGCAATGAGAAAGCAGCAGAAAGGAGCACCAAAGCAAAAGGAAGCTTACACTGGTCTTGTAATGGCCACCTCGCACATCTAGCTACATCATCAGTTAAATACACTGTGGCTGGAAAGGAAACTCTAGAGGACGAGACAACTGTTGTGGTTAAACTTAGAGCCCTAAATTTGCAAGGCTCTGCAGGTGAACATTTTATAAATAGAGATATTAATTTTAACAGCAAGCTCTTTCTTTCATTTAAGTCAGTATTTTGATTTGCTAAGGAAAGTGTAGAACAATGACTGGGGAAACACTGGCCACATTTGCTTATCTCCTAAGAGAGAAGCCGTGCCCAAGTGAGCTCGGCACTCAACCCATTGCAGTTTGCATATCGATCTGGCATCGGGGCAGATGACGCTATTATCTACAAGCTGCATCGAGCCCTATCTCACCTGGAGTCCCCCGTAAGCATGGTGATGTTCTTTGACTTCTCCGGTGCTTTCAACACAGTCCAGCCGTCACTGTTGAGGGGGAAGTTGACGCGGGCAGCTGTGGACCAACACCTGTCTGCGTGGATCATTAACTACCTTACAAACAAACCTCCGTTTCTAAGGCTGCACAACTGTGTGCCAGACGTGGTGGTCTGCAGCACGGGGGCGCCCCAGGGGATGGTGCTTTCCCCCTTTCTGTTCACCCTCTACACGTCGGACTTCAAGTACAACTCCCACCAGCGTCACCTACAAAAGTTCTCAGACGACACTGCTATTGTTGGATGTGTATCGGGGGGGGAGACGAGTGGGAATATAGGGGGGTTGTTACTGACTTTGTGGAGTGGTGTGAGAAAAATCACCTGGTCCTGAACACCAGCAAGACAAAAGAGTGATGATGATTTCTGCCAGAGGTCAATCACCATCACTCACACTAAGCTTTCAGGTCTCAGATATTGAGATTGTGGACATCGTTAAATACCTGGGTGTCCACCTCAACAATAAACTGGATTGGACTGAAAACACAGATACCCTGTACAGGAAGGGCCAGAGCCGCCTCCACTTGTTGAGGAGACTGAGGTCCTTTGGTGTGCGCAGGGCACTCCTTCAGACATTCTATGATTCTGTGGTGGCATCTGCAGTTTTTTACACTGTTGTGAATTGGGCAGGAGGTAGCACGGTCAGGGACAGAAAGAGACTCAACAAGCTGGTTAAGACAGCTGGTTCTGTCCTGGACTGCTCTTTGGATTCCATCAAGGAGGTGGCGGACAGAAGGATGCTGGCAAAACTAACATCCATCATGCATAACCCCTCCCATCCCCTGCACCCCACAGTGGTGGCTCTGAATAGTTCTTTTAGCACGAGACCATTACATCCCCAGTGTAAGAAGGAGGGTTACCATAGGTCGTTCCTCCCCACAGCAATCAGACTATACAATACATCACTGCAGGGATAAGATACAGTCTTATGCAAAAGTTTAGGCACCCCTTGATAAATAACAGATTTTGGTGATTTTTTATTTGAACAGATGTTAACACAGTTTTTCGATTTCTCTCTAATACTTTATATTGTCTTGTTTTAGGTATTTGAGTAGTTTTTCAGAGATCCTCATGGCTGAAATACAGGTATTTTCCCCATTGCTGGATTAATTATGGGAGTAATATTCTTGTCCTTGATTTCTTGATCTCTCTTGAATATCTTATATCTTGTCTTGTTCTTGGGTATTTTTGATGTGTTCTCAGGGATTAATTGTGGGAGGATCATTCTAGTTCTTGATTGTCTCTCAAATACTATATTCTGTTTGGTTTTAGGTACTTTGGAATATGTTTATCAACATATGTGTGTGGTGTTTGTTCTTATGGTGTTTTTGTTGCTGCTCTCTATTGCTGCTGGAACACAAGAATTTCCCCATTGTGGGATGAATAAAGTCCTACCCACCTATGAGAATGCTTGTTGTGTCAGAGAAATTTAAAGAGAAATCTCACCAATTTTCAACCTTATCTCTGTCTACCTAAGTTTGGCATAAAGTGTGAACAACAATTTTTATTAATATTCTCTGGCTCATTTTCTAAATCTATAGCTCTTCCGGGAACCAGTGATGTCACTGGTTTGCAGAAGAACCACAAGACCTTTAGCTTTGGATTTCAATCTCGATGCTACCTGCTTGTATTGCAAACCAACTACAGTTCCAGCAAAGAAAATGGCATCTTTTAATATGAGTGCACAGTATTTAATGAATGAGGATGCTTTTTTCAGTGTATTGGCTCAGTCAGATAGCCAGGGTATTTATTCGAGCCAGAGTATACAGCTAAAGAAATCAGCAGAGGGAGGCTGAGGCAGCAGCTGCATTAGCCTAGATTATATTAATAATAAACTTTATTTCTATAGCACTCTCCAGCTCCAAGAGCACCAGAGTGTTGTACAGTAAAAACACACAAAACAATAACACTAGCAAAAAACAGGTAGGTGCAAACACAAAATACTAACCTTGACTAAAATTTAGGTTAGGTCTCAAAAGCCTGCTTAAAAAAGTAAGTTTTTAAGGCCGCCTTAAAGGCCACTAGTTCACTTTCCGCCCTTAATTCTACCGGAAGAGCATTCCACAGTCTAGGGCCTGTTAGGTAATTTCTTAGTTAGATAGATATTGATTAGAGATCTGTTGTATTAGAAAATGTTAGTGTAGCCAGAATGTCTTGCTCAGGCTGTTAAATGCTCAGTTCATTGTCATGAGTTCTGCAGGCTGCATCTAGGCCAAGGTCAGCTAGATTGCAGAGTCTGCCGGCAGGATGAATATTGCTAGTAGCATGATATGCTCAGCCGTAATCTTAATCATAATATTTTCCTAGGCTTAATGTCCGTACATGTCCCTGAATGTCCTGTATGTTCTTAGATACACACCACTTAATCAACACTCACACACATTGATTTTCTCCATGTTTTGACTACTGCTAGTACTGGAGGTGGAAGATGCCTGGACGTGTGATGTTAATTTTGCCTGTGACCCTTTGAATAAACCAGCACGGTTATATTTTTTATATATCCAAGTGGTCTGCGTCGTCTCTCAGAGTTCCTGTTTGAAAGAGCCGGGCAGTATCTTTCAGGCTGTAGATAGAAAAAGATCGGTCGTCCCATTTTTTTGTAGTGGGAGTGCGGCACCACCAGCAACAAATGATCAGCGGAGCGAAGAGCTCTACGCGGCACATATACTGACAGCATGTCAGATAGGTAGGATGGGGTGAGACCATGAATAGCCTTAAAAACAAACAATATGATCTTAAATTTAATTCTAAATTGGATCAGAAGCCAATGAAGAGCACAAAGAATCGGGGAGATATGGGTAAACATGGGAGCATTGGATAGTAGCCGAGCTGCTGCATTTTGGACCAATTGTAATTTCTGAAGCCAAGTCTGGGGTACGCCTACATACAAGGCATTGCAATAATCTAACCATGACATAATAAACGCGTGAATAGCTTTCTCCAGATCCCCATGTGACAAAAAAGGTTTAATCTTCGTTAAGAGTCTTAGCTGAAAAAAAAACAAGACTTAACCACTGCCCTAATCTGTTTCTCAAAAGTAAAACCACCATCAAAAATTATTCCGAGGTTTTTCACCGTGTCAGATAGAGGGAAGACTGAGGTGCAGAGTTTGACTACATCTGGCGGCGGGTAAGAACTAAAAAGAATCTATTTGGTCTTACTCTTGTTCAGATGCAGAAAATTTAGCGCAAGCCATTGCCTAATATCGCAAATGCAATTTTGCAATGGGGTAAGAGCATTGGAGTCAGATAGGAGCAGTGACATGTAAATCTGGACATCATTAGCATAAAAGTGGAAATGAACATTATAGCTAGCTATAATTGCTGCAAGGGGTGCATATATATAATGAGAAGAGCAATGGAGCCAGGGTAGAACCTTGAGGAACGCCTGAAGTGAGAGGAGCTATATTAGAGACACAATCACCAATACCGACCAACAAAGTTCGATCGGTTAAAAAAGTAGAAAACCAGTTTAAGGTGGCGCCTTTAAGCCCAACGAAATGTTTAAGTCTCAACAAGAGGATAGGATGATCAACAGTATCGAACGCTGCAGATAGATCCAATCAGAACTAATAGCACAGAACATTTGGTATCGAGAGCCATAGTGATATCATTATGAGTCTTAAGTAACGCTGATTCTGTACTGTGGCAGGGCTTAAAGCCTGATTGAAACTTATCAATATTTTCACAATCTAAGTGTGACTGCAACTGGGTGAATACGATTTTTTCCAGAATTTTGGACAAAAAAGGAAGAAGGGAAATTGGACGAAAAGACAATAATAGAGAGGGATCCAGATTAGGTTTTTTGAGAAGTGGTCAAACTATCGCATGCTTAAGAGCAGTCGGGACCACACTGGCATACAGAGAGAGATTAATAAACGTGACCAGGGAGGGACTGAGAAATCAAAGTGAAGAAACTAAGAGAATGTAAAACGTGATCCAGGCTGAGTATGTGCTGGGGGCTTTGGCATATTATGCGTGATGTGTAACTAAAACATCCATTCAGACATAATTCTTACACAAGATTAATACAAGAAAACAACTGGTGTCAAGGTACACTTTTTAGAATCAACATTATCTTCTAACCTTGAAGCACAGCACACTAGAGCAGACTTTGAATCTTACTAAACTGCATTAATAACACACATTAAAGTCTAACACATTAAAGTCTAATAATTATCTGACTGATTTATTAATTTCTAACAGGGAACATTTTGATAGTTAATTCTCAACCGCACAGAAGAGGGCATTAATGCAACAAACTTTGGATGCCAGTGTACCAAAAACCTAAGGAAGAAGAGTAAGCAAAAGAAGCTCCTCAAACTTTAAGAAAAAAATCACTATTTATGGAAGAGTGGCTGAAGAAGGGGATTTGGTCTATTGCTCATCTAATGGATGGTAGAGGCAATTTACTGACCTACTCAGACCATGTCAAACAAAGATGGTGACATGCCGCCATCTTGACCAACAGCAAATACAGAGATATACAACACAATACAGGAGCTTGAGGACATATAGTGAGAAATGAATTGGAGGAATTGAGGAGGTTTATAAGTGCTGTTAAATTGTATGCTTCTGCATTGTCTATCACAAAAGTGAATATGGCACAAATATTATCCTAATAATATCTTTTACAAAAAATAGTTTCCTGACTCTAAACAAATGTATTCATTTTGGAGGCTGTAGACAGTAATTCATCCTACCTACCATTCTAACTTTGATGGTGTCAGAGTCCTCATCCTGGCCTTGCTTGGCATGAAGCTGCAGCTGGAGAGCATGAAGCTGTAGCAGCTGGTCATGGACCTCCCTTTCTAACACTGTCCGCTCAGCCTTAGCCTCAGTCAGCTCAGAACGCAAGTCCACCAGCTGAGCCTGGAGTTTAGGGTTGGATGAATGGAGGGAAAGAAATGTGTAAGAAGCAGGGGAATGAGGGAGAACAACAAAGGGAGATATGTGAATGAATGAATGAATAAATTAAGGCTCTTTTTGTCATTGTACATGCACAACAGAAATTAAAGAGCTCTGCTCATTGGGTCTATCAGACAAGCAACATATGAACATACATACCATAATTAACAATTGACAGTCAATAAATAACCTAGTGAATAACCTATCAGAAACCCACTTCAGCTGTTCTAGTTACACTGGGAACCCAAACACCGTCGACGCAGCCACCAGACAGAAAGTTAAACCTGTCTCAGGTTAGTAAAAATCAGGATGCAATTGGAGCCCCAATCTATCAGATGTATCCAGAGTGGAAAAGACAAGTCTTTGCCTTTTTTCAACACCTGCTTATTCCTGTAGTGGCACTGAAAGGTCTGAATAATTTTATTTAACAAATTAATTGCTAGTTCCTTTCACTGTCAACAAAGGGCGATAGCAGCCTGCTTATGGACCAGTATATGACAACCCGAGCAGATTCGTCCCCAAACTGCACTGTTATGACGACCATAGCCTAGCAACAGCCACACACACCAATTCTTGCACCCTCCTGGTGTGTCATCTTATATGATGATGATTAAATAAAAAAAATGGGGGGGGGCATATTTGCAAGCTGCACTGGTGTTCCTAGTTACAAAATTTAGTCACAAAGTGTGACTAACTTGGTCACAGTCTGGTGCCGTGCATTACATATTAGTTTTAAGCTGTATAAGCTCCAACATGTGGTCATAAAGCTTGAACTCTGTGTCTGAGTTGCTATATAAAGCAGTTTTCTCAAAATGGCAGTTGTGGGGGCAAGTTGAGCCAGTGGTTGAACTTAGCCCAGTCATTCCCATTCATATTTTCTTAAAATTAGGTTAAATTAATGAACATGTTCAAATGTTTTTTTCTGATATTTCAGAGTATATAGATGAGTTTCCTGTCAACAGACTTTGGATGATGACTCCGCATCAGGGGAGTAGAAAGCACGCTAGTACACCATTATGTTTGCTTATTTTTTGGAGGTTTTCATCATTTTGAAATAATCAGTTCAGCAAAGCCCTTCTTTAATAACAGACCATATATGAACTTTCACTGAAGTGATGTTACCTCAGTTATCACCATGGACATTATATCAAAAGTTGTGAACAGCCCACAAAAAAATCTTTATTCCACATTTTATGACACTTACAGTATATAAACAAATAATATTAGGCATTTTAACATAACACGATTAACTTTATCACTGTAATTTTTATCATGACGTTAGCTTGGTTCTATAGTTTTTAGTGTCATTAGCTAGCTTAACTGTGAAGTCAATAGAGATGTCACCTGTCTCTTATAAATTAGGATCAGCTTGTTCTTACAAATCTCTACCACATTCAGCCAATGCAGGATGCAGTTGGACTGCTTCTGACTCACTTTACATGAACAGTAAAGTTTAAAAAAGAAGATGGGGCTGAAAACCTCAAAGAAAGAAGTTAAAATAATATTAGCCTTCAAATAGTTGTGCATCTAGCAGCAGTAACTGTGCAGACAATAAAGAGGGTTCAAGACAACTCCCAGTGAGTCCAGTACAAACACCAGTCAACTATGAAAGCATATACTGGCAAGAAAAAGTATGTGAACCTTTTGGAATTTCATTGTTTTCTGCATTAATTTGACATAAAATGTGATCTGATCTTCATCTAAGTCAAGAGCACTGATGAATATAATGTGCCTAATATAACAACACAAAAAATTCTGATCTTTCATGTCTTTATTGAGAACAACCATAAAAACCTCACAGTGCTAGTGGAAAAAGTATGTGAACCCTTGAGTTAATAACCTCAAAAAAGCTAATTGGAGTCAGGTGTTAGCATACCTGGAGTCTAGTTAAGAAAATGAATTTGGAGGTGTGGACTAGAGCTATTTTGACTGATAAAAAACAGGGCAGCCTCCTCGCTCTTTAGAGCAGAAATAAGAGCTTTGGGATGTCTTCCATCATACTGGACCAGAATGACTTCCGGGTCAAGCACGGATTGAGTTATGATAAAAAATAAAGGAATTGAATTCACCTACTGAGTCTCAGTCACTCCGCTTTGTTCTCTACCCCTGTGATACATGCACATGTTGCTCAGAAATAATAAATATTAATAAAAATAATAATAAACCAAGGCAGCCATCTGTAAACATGTTTATGTCTGCTGTAAAGTTTGAGTCTATGGGGATTGACTCCTATTGGAAGCCAGGCTCAAGCAACCATTTGAGAAACTGCAGGATTTGGCACTTCCGCATTGGCTTCATTTCTCGTTCCCGGAGGTTCCCTCTTAGGATCAAGTTGGACAGAAAAATGGCATCATTTTGCGCAGATCTGGGTTCTCTCAAACGCGCCTATAAGATGGGTCTTTGTTGCTATAAGGAATTACCCAGTTCTCGCGAGAGGTCTCCGAGACAGTGATGCAGAGTTACATAGTGCAATAACATAACTTTAATTTTTGTGGATGCAAAGTATATATAGCAACTACTGTTTGAAATAGATAAATACAAAAATAAGTATACATTCATTTTGCCAAAGAATCATATGTAAAAGTGGCTCATTTTGCCCCGTTTTCCCATACATGTAACACCGTTCATTAAGAACCAAACAACTGCCATACCGAAATAATAAGAGTGACAGCAACGTTGCCATTATTTGCCTGTCGATCTCGACAGGAGAATCTGCATGTAACCTCATAGAGGAAACTTGAAAATGTAATGTTAATTGTGCGTCATATAAGAGTTACTAACCTCTAGTTTATGGTTGAGTTGGAAAACCGTCTGGGTTTTGTGACACAGCTGAGCAAAACAAGAGCTTAGGCTGGTCATCTTCTGCCGACCCTCGTATGTAATATCGACTTGATCTGGATCTATTTCTCCGAGCAGCAGATCCACATCTACGAAGGCCTTGTCAAACTCTTTCTCCAGCACTTCCAGCCAACGAAACATGGACATACCGGGACCAAGGCCCGACGGGGAGCATCCAGCCGAAACGGACATGACTAGAGCACAACAGAGCCTTAACGATGGTTTTAGCTCACAAGCTAACTTTTATTGAGAGTACCTAATGTAAATGACTTCCCTCTCTGCTGACCACTGCAAAATAACTTGAAAATTAAACTGCGTAGTGCATTAACACATAAAAGTATCGACTAACTGCGTTGTCTAAGTCTTGTGTAACCACAGTCTGACCAGGAAGTTCTACATTAACGCTAGCCTGACGATTCCATCTGGGATGGATCTACTACAGTCTGCCCGAGAACAGGCAAAAGCAATGGGTAACAGAATGG
This sequence comes from Monopterus albus, assembly GCF_001952655.1. NCBI lineage: Eukaryota > Metazoa > Chordata > Actinopteri > Synbranchiformes > Synbranchidae > Monopterus > Monopterus albus. Next base: position 680,104 of record NW_018127994.1, read on the forward strand.
TTAGCCTTAGATCCTAAAACTCGCGAAGTTTGGGGAGCTTTTTTTTTTTTTTGAACATCATATTTACAAACATACTAAGTAAAATTGTCTTACAGAACCCATTAAGAACTGAGCAACAAATCACACATCTTAATAACAGAACAGAACAAAGTAATAAATTGAAGAGAGAGAGAGAACAAAAATAATAATAACATAAAATTAATTAAAACATATAACCAGGGGCTTATAATAAATCAAATCGTCCAATTGCAGATAAAAGACCTCGGGCTCCTTTAACACTCATGTAGCCTAGGGATGCTTTAAATGCCGATATTTCATGCCTAAACGCATCTAAACAACGTTGCCTTTTACTCCATTTACATTTATGAATATAATATTTTGCCAAAATGATATGGTTATTCACCAAGAATTCCATGTCTTTTTCTTTCAGAGATATATCAAATTTGATCCTTTCTAATGTGAAGGGTGCTAAGAAATCAGTTTTGGACCTGAGCCAGTCACTTAAACATGCCCAAAAGTTAGATGTACAATTACAACAGAAAAACAAGTGATCTGTGGTCTCTGTCTCAGTTGCAAAAAGTACAACGGTTCTCATCCATATTAAATTTCATTTGCAAGAATTCTTTAGAGGGGTAGAATTCTTTCAGCATCTTGAAATGCATCTCTTTGGCTTTAGGAATTATGGGGAGTGAGATGTATCGCTTTCTTATTTCACAAGCCATATGGCCTGCAAGACGATAATACATAGTTTCTTCTTGCAGGTGGAGGATAACATATATTAAGAAGCTGAGCTCTGATAAAGGAGTTGGAACATTGCTCATCAACCACATTTATGTTGCTGACTATTAAAGGACATAGTTCTGGATTGACAGAAGAGTACAAAATATCCTGTGACACCATCTGTTTAAGCTGGAAGGGAACAGCGTGAATAATCCTCTCGTATGCATTTCTTGATGAAGACAAGTTAAATTTCATAGATACTTCAGAATAGGTCAGTAAATTGCCTCTACCATCCATTAGATGAGCAAAAGACCAAATCCCCTTCTTCAGCCACTCTTCCATAAATAGTTATTTTTTTCTTAAAGTTTGAGGAGTTTCTTTTGCTTACTCTTCTTCTTTAGGTTTTTGGTACATTGGCATCCAAAGTTTGTTGCATTAGTGCCCTCTTCTGTCCGGTTGAGAATTAACTATCAAATTGTTCCCTGTTAGAAATTAATAAATTAGTCAGATAATTATTAGACTTTAATGTGTGTTATTAATGCAGTTTAGTGAGATTCAAAGTCTGCTCATGTGTGCTCTGCTTCAAGATTAGAAAATAATGTTGACTCTGAGAAGGGTACCTTGATACCAGTTGTTTTCTTGTATTAATCTTGTGTAAGAATTATGTCTGAATGGATGTTTTAGTTACACATCACACATACAACATACACACACACACATGGAATTCTTCATTTTGTTATGTCCATGTGCTCCAAGCATGCAGAGCTCTAGATAAGAGAAGGAGACGTCGGACTGTCTCCAGCTCCTGATGTTTTTACAGCTGTCTGTGTAAGGGGTGTTAGGTAATTTCTTAGTTAGATAGATATGGATTAGAGATCTGTTGTATTAGAAGATGTTAGTGCAGCCAGGATGTCTCCTCAGGCTGTTAAATGCAAGGTTAGTTAAAGCAGAAAGGCGGCAGTCAGGGACAAATGTTATTATGACGGTAAAAGTAACCATAATATTTGTCTTAATGTGTAATGTTATGTCAAATTGTTTTAGATACACACCACGAAAACAACAGCCACACACATTATTTTCTTCATGTTTGGTCTACTGCTCTGCTCAGCTGCCAAGCTGGCATATCAGGGTACGTCACGGTTCGACAGCCCAGAAAGGATTAATATTGTATAGCAATGCTTGGTTCGGGGTGTTTTCCTGTTTCCGGGCTGCTTGGGCAGCCTGGGGGGTGTGTATGATGTGGCGAGTCAATGTGTGTGGCTTCATTCACTTTTCCAGCTCATGAATTTCCTTTGTGTTTTGGTTAGCCAGGCTGCTAACATAGCCTACTCTACTGTTGTATGTTGGACCTGGTACCACGCTAACTCTGAAAGACGAAGCAGTCCAAGTAACTTCAAAACAGTGCTGATTTATTCAATGAACACAGGTAAAAATTAACATTACACGCTCAGGTATCTTGCACCTCCAACATGCACGCAGGCAGCTGAAAGATGAAAGACCCTGAACCACAACAGGCCTATACATTATATCACTTCGGGCTAACCCCATACTACAAGGAGAGACGCCAAGCCGTGGCGTCTCCCAGGGACAGCTTTGCAGCTGCCCAGAGCAGCAGCCAAAACACGAGGAAAAATCAATGTGTGAATGTCTGTTGATTATGTGGTGTGTAGCTAAAAACATTCTAACACGACCTCTAGTGACATGTCATGACATTAAACAGAACATATTATGGCTAAGGCTACAGTTATACACGTCATAATAATAATATTAAACATCCTGTCTTCTAACAGTCATCAACTTTCTATTTAGTTATCCTTGACCATAAGCATCCTGCAGCAACTCATAAGAATGACTAAGCATTTAACAGCCTGAGCTAGACAGCCTGGCTCCACTAAACATTTCTAATACAACAAATCTCTAACAAATATCTATCTGACTAAGAAATTACCTAACACTCTAAATAAGAGATGAGTCTCCAGACTGACTTCATCTGTGGTTTTCTAATCTTTCTGTGTAAGAGGTTAGCCAAAACTTATAAATGTATGAGTCCCAAAACTTAGAAATGAGCAGTCTTTGAATCTTACTGAATTGCATTACTAACACATTGTCTATCGATTACTAATATCTAACAACAACTCGGGCTTTCAATTAAAGAACTGGGTTTAACACATTCATAATAAATTCAAAGAACAACTGGCATAGTTGGTGGGCTGTTATAATAACTTTATTTGCAGTCTGCCCCTTATTTTGCCAATGATGCCCCTTTTGACTACAGCATTGGGAGTAGTTGAACACCTCAATATTAGTTTACTTCACTCAGCTGTTCATATATGGGGTTCTCAAACCTTTTCAGGTCAGGGACCCCTTAGGGGAAGACATTTCCTAAATGACTGCCTTCTGTTATACATACAGCATAAATATAGCATGTAAACATTTATACAGAACAGTTACCACAATTTTAAAACATCTATAACATTTGCACTGCACAATCTCAGCTGTTTCTTGCCATTTGCAGCTTACCTGAATTTAGCGAGACATGTATGCCTGTCTTTCACTAAACAGTTTCTCAGTTCTTGGATTTATAGTTGACAGGTAGACTCTCATGTAATTTTTCACACATAAAGCTGCCCTGTGCTTAGGCTTTAGTGCAGTCAGTGTGGAGAACAATGACTCACAAAGGTAAGTTTTAGAGGAAGGAAGCAAACATTTTATTAACCCCAGCAGCTGCTCTTCTGCCTTACCAGTCAGGCCACTTGAAGCTGTTGTCGCTGGGGCAAAAGGATCTCACACCCAGTCCCAAGCATCAGTGTTCAAAGCAGAGAAATATGAGTTAAGTGCTGGCTAGTGCAGTGAGGTCTTTCAATACATCCACAGACAGGTTATTCATGCATAGAAAATCCACAAGCTGGAGAAACATGTGGCTCTGTTTTTTAAATAAATGCAGAGAATTTAGGTGCATCTTCCTTGGATAGATAGGTTGAAGCTGTTTAGTGAGCTGAATATGCCAGATAGGCCAATTTCAGCAGCCAGATAAAAGTATATAAACATCTGGTTTTACATCCTTCATAAACTCAGAGATCTCACTGCATAGCTGGAAGATCCTCTGCAAAACCTTCCCTCAGGACATCCATCACACTTTATAAACAAACTGACTGGAATGCTTATTATTTTCCAAAATTCACAGTGGTCAGAACAGTGTTCAAAATCGAGTGAAGCTCTGGCTCCATACCTTTGGATGCACATGCCTGCTGGTGCAGCATCCAGTGCATCCCCACTGCATTCAGGTTGACAGCTTTTGTCCTTACAATAATTCCACTCTTGTGGCCCATCATTGCAAACAAGCATGCAGTTTTTCCAGCTCAGTCTTACTCTCACCATGAATACATTCAGCAGTTTAAATAATTGCCTGATACTCTTCCAGGCCCTTCCTTTCAGAAGACAAACTCTTCCAGAATATTTTCTTTCCATGGATTGCAAACTAATCTACTTTTGAAAATGTTCAAATTTATAAGGTTGTGTGCAGACTCCTTTGGTCTTTATTAAGTTACACAAGAGCAAAATGAATAAAAACAATCACACACACGGACTGCAGATGGAAATGAGCTATTAACAAACCATGGTAAAACATCTCTTCTCATTGCATGAGATTGTTTCTTTTATACATGGTCCCGATAAATGCACTTTAGAATAATAATAACATACAGTATATTAACTTTTATTTACCCCAAGAACAAACAGTTTTTTGCACACCTTGATTATTCATCCACTGATCTGGCCAGGTTTGTTTTGACCACATGTCCATCTCTTCGTCCCCTCAGATGTGCCAGGTACATCTGAGGTTTGGGTGTGTTGCTCTCGCCATCTCTCTTGCTTTGACAGGCAACGTTCTTGAGCAGCCAGGTCTGAGTAACATTTTCGCGTCTCATATGGCTCAGTTCTGTCTGCGAAGACTTTGTCACTTTGGTCAGAAGATCAGCCTAGAATTACAGAAATACAAAAACCTTAATTTTTCATTTAATGAAGAAGGTTGATTAGGTCAGAACTAAAACTGATGTTTACAGTGTCAGATTAAACCAGACACAAAAACACTACACAACAGTATATCTACCCACAGACAAAGGTGTTTACAGAGTTGTAAAATCCTATGATAACAAAGTTATCATAACAGAAACAGTTTATGACAGCTGCCAAGGGAAACAGCAGAAATATGGCATTCACATTACAAAGTAATCCAGCAGTGTCTTGGCAGATGGTAACAGAGGTTGTTGGATCAGATGTCCCTGCATTTTTTTGCCAGGTACATCAGTGTTGGTAGCAATTTTTTTGCCATTATGTGAACGTGGCCAAATTTCTTGGAATGTTATTCGATACCAAAAAGTACTTGAAAATACCTCTTTCCAAAATGACATTGTGATTATGGACATAAGAACATCTTGTGAATTCATATGGCTCACCAGTTTGATAGCTTTTCGTCGCAGCTCCCACTCATTCCACTCATATGAATTGACAACGTTTGTTTCCAGAGGGTGGATATCGGTCTGTGTGCTGCTCTCACACTTGGTGACATGCCTTACCAGCACACTCGATCCTGGCTGCATGTGCAAAACCACAAGTAATTTGCTACTGCCACAGTGCTATTCTCAATACTACCAGCAGACTGTGGCCAAGTGAAAAAGTCATGAATCATGTAAGTAGAGGTTTTAATGAATGTATTTTGAATGTGCATTTTGGCTACCAATGCATAAAAAGATATTAGTGAAATCTGCTAAACAATAAGAATACAAAACATAATGTATGTTGTAAAGCTATGGCTCAAAGTACTGTGCTTTGAAAATACCAAGTACGGAAGGACCAAGAGAACACTGCTCACCATACAGTACGGACTAATGCTGGAAAACTGTTGGAGTTTGAGGAGATGAATGAGTTCAGGGGAGATCTTGGCTCTTTCTGCAATTTCTGCAATGAAGTCATCTGGATTGGAAGAAAATTTCAAGGCAGCTTTCTTGGAGCTAAAAACATAGAGCTTCTCCTTATGTTTCAGGATTCCAATGTTTGGATTACCTACAAAAGATGTATGAAATATTCAAAACAAAAATGACTAAATTTTGGATTCCCATTAAACAGAACATACAGATTCAAGAAAAAAAAAATCACAAAATTGGTGGAAATAAATGATATGTAATATTAGATATAAGGTACATGGATAAAAGGTGCTTCACACATTTGTCAGTTAAGTTCTTGTCAGATGGTCTAATAGCATTTGAAACACACTTTTACACAGCACAGTCAAATGCGAGCGCCTGGTGGCCGGGTGGGGACCTCCTCCCGTGGGCCAACCACCTGCAGGAGGATCCACTCAATGCTCACGTGGGCGACGACAGTGACACCTAGAGGGTCGTGATTGGGAGGAACGGTCCCCCTGATCTGAACCCGAGTGGTGCTCTGTTATTGGACTTCTTTGCTAGTCACAGTTTGTCCATAACAAACACCATCTTTCAAGCATAAGGGTGTCCCATCAGTGCACGTGGCACCAGGACACCCTAGGCCGGAGGTCGATGATCGACTTTGTGGTTGTTTCATCTGACCTCCGGCCGTATGTCTTGCACATTCGGGTGAAGAGAGGGGCTGAGCTGTCAACTGATCAACACCTGGTGGCGAGTTGGATCCGATGGCGGGTGAGCAAGCTGGACTGACTTGGTAGACCTAAACGTACTGTGAGGGCCTGTTGGGAACGTTTGGCAGAACCCCCTGTCAGGGAGATCTTTAACTCCCATCTCCGGCAGAGCTTCGACCAGATCCCGAGGGAGACTGGACATTGAGTCCGAGTGGACCATGTTCTCCACCTCCATTGCTGACGCAGCCACTCGGAGCTGTGGCCGTAATGCCTCCAGTGCCTGTCGCAGCGGCAATCCCTGAACCCGGTGATGGACACCGGAAGTAAGGGATGCCGTCAAGCTGAAGAATGAGACATTTCATTCCTGGTTGGCTCATGGGACCCCTGAGGCAGCTGACGGGTACCGGCAGGCCAAGCGGACTGCAGCCCGGAACTGGGGATATCGTCGGATGGTGGAAGGAGTACTTCGAGGATCTCCTCAACCCCAGCGTCACGTCTTCCAATGGGGAAGCAGAGGCCGGGGGCTTGGAGGTGGACTCGTCCATCACTCAAGCTGAAGTCACTGAGGTAGTTGAGAAGCTTCTCGGTGGCAAGGCACCAGGGGTGGATGAGATACGCCCTGAGTACCTTAAGGCTCTCGACGTTGTGGGGCTGTTTTGGCTGACACACCTCTGCAATAGCGCGTGGTGGTTGGGAACAGTGCCTCTGGACTGGCAGACCAGGGTGGTGGTCCCTTTTTTTAAGAAGGGGGACCGGAGGGTGTGTTCCAACTACAGTGGGGTGAAAAAGTGTTTGCCCCCTTACTGATTTCTTATCTTTTTGCATGTTTGTCACACTGTAATGTTTCAGATCGTCAAACAAATTAATATATTAGTCAAAGATAACACAAGTAAACACATCATGCAGTTTTTAAATGAAGGTTTTTATTATTAAGGGAAAACAAAATCCAAAACTATATATATGACCAGGGCAGGAGCTTGGTTCGGACTGCTGGCAGTAAGTCAGACCTGTTTCCGGCGCATGTTGGACTCTGGCAGGGCTGCCCTTTGGCACCGGTTCTGTTCATTATTTTTACGGACAGAATTTCTAGCTACAGCCTGTGGCCGGAGGGAGTCCGGTTTGGGGACCACAGGATCTCATCTCTGCTTTTTGCAGATGATGTTGCCCCAAACCAGGACCTTCAGTGTGCACTGGGACAGTTTGCAGCCGATGTGTGAAGCGGCTAGAATGAGAATCAGCACGTCCAAGTCTGAGGCCATGGTTCTCAGTCGGAAAAGGGTGGTTTGTTCCCTTCAGGTTGGTGGAGAGTTTCTGCCTCAAGTGGAGGAGTTTAAGTATCTTGGGGTCTTGTTCATGAGTGAGGAAAGGATGGAATGGGAGATTGGCAGGCGGATCGGTGCAGCTTCTGCAGTAATGCGGTCGATGTACTGGTCTGTCATGGTGAACAAGGAGCTGAGCTGCAAGGCGAAGCTCTCGATTTACTGGTCGATCTACGTTCCTAGTCACACCTATGGTCATGAGCTTTGGGTCATGACCGAAAGGGCAAGGTCCTGGATACAGGTGGCTGAAATGAGCTTTCTCCACAGGGTGGCTGAGCGCACCCTTAGAGATAGGGTGAGGAGCTCGGTCACTTGGGAGGAGCTCAGAGTAGAACTGCTGCTCCTCCACATCGAGAGGAGCCAGCTGAGGTGGCTTGGGCATCTGTTTCGGATGTCTCCTGGGCACCTTCCTGGGGAGGTGTTCCGGGCATGTCGTACCTGGAGGAGGCCCCGGGGAAGACCTAGGACATGCTGGAGGGACTATGTCTCTCGGCTGGGCTGCGGATGGCCAGGGGTTTCCGGAGTAGCTGGAGGAAGTGTCTGGAGAGAGGGAAGTCTGGGCATCTTTGCTTAGACTGCTGCCCCCGCGACCCGGGCTCAGAGAAGCGGAAAAAGATGGATGGCAGGGTCACTGCTCTCTTGGTGTCTTGTGGAGTTGCTTCATAAATATGGGGTTCCTATTCTGTCCATGGCATTAATGGACAGAATCTTAATGTGCAGCTGATGGGACAGTGTGTGTCCAGTTTCATGCCCTCAGGATTGAATATGCCTTTATCATTTTGCCAGCACCATATCCTGCCTGAAAATTGTAGCTAGCCCCCTACAGGTTGGGAGTGAGTCACTGACCAAGTTAAGGAGTATCTTAAGTATCTTGTTCCCAAAGGAGGGCAACATGGAGCAGGACACGGCGACATGGTGCAGTGTCAGCTGCAACACAGGCTTTGTACTGGGCTATAGATGTGAACAGGGAACTCAGCCTCAAGGCAAAGTTCAATCTACCACTGATGTTGAACATCAGTGCTTACCTATGCGTTTTGAGTAATAACGGAAATAATGACATCAGGGATACAAGCAACCAAAATAAATCTTTCTTTTCTGTTGCTTCACACTGAAACAAGTCTGCTGAAGTGGTTTAGGCATCTGATTAGTGTGCTTTCGGTACATGAATGAACACAATTGCCTTTACATGTGATCAAACAACACTTCATGTGACCTGGTTTCTTTGAAGCATGATGAGGCCTTTATTATGAGCCTGAATTTGACAAAGACAGAACATCTACAGTGGTGTGAAAAAGTGTTTGCCCCCTTACTGATTTCTTATCTTTTTGCATGTTTGTCACACTGTAATGTTTCAGATCGTCAAACAAATTTATATATTAGTCAAAGATAACACAAGTAAACACATCATGCAGTTTTTAAATGAAGGTTTTTATTATTAAGGGAAAACAAAATCCAAAACTATAGAGCCCTGTGTGAACAAGTGTTTGCCCCCCTGTCAAAACACTGGTTTATCGCACCTGAGTTCAATTTCTCTTGCCACACCTGTTCGCAATCAAGAAATCACTTAAATAGGACCTGCCTGACAAAGTGAAGTAGACCAAAAGATCCTCAAAAGCTAGACATCATGCCGAGATCCAAAGAAATTCAAAAACAAATGAGAAAGAGAATAATGGAGCTCTATCAGTCCGGAAAAGGTTATAAAGCCATTTCTAAAGCTTGGGGACTGCAGCACAAAAGACCCCACAACAACATCCAAAGAACTGCAGGCCTCACTTGCCTCAGTTAAGGTGAGTGTTCATGACTCCACCATAAGAAAGAGACTGGGCAAAAATGGTTTGCATGGCAGAGTTCCAAGACGAAAACCACTGCTGAGCAAAAAGAACATAAAGGCTCGTCTCAGTTTTGCCAGAAAACATCTTGATGATCCCCAAGACTTTTGGGATAATACTCTGTGGACAGACGAGACAAAAGTTGAACTTTTTGGAAGGTGTGTGTCCCATTATGTGTGGCGTAAAAGTAACACCGCATTTCAGAAAAAGAACATCATACAAACAGTAAAATATTGGTGGTGGTAGTGTGATGGTCTGGGGCTGTTTTGCTGCTTCAGGGCCTGGAAGACTTGCTGTGATAAATGGAACCCTGAATTCTGCTGTGTACCAAAATATCCTGAAGGAGAATGTCCGGCCATCCGTTTGTGACCTCAAGCTGAAGCGAACTTGGGTTCTGCAGCAGGACAATGATCCAAAGCACACCAGCAAGTCCACTTCTGAATGGCTGAAGAAAAACAACATGAAGACTTTGGAGTGGCCTAGTCAAAGTCCTGACCTGAATCCAATTGAGATGGTGTGGCATGACCTTAAAAAGGCAGTTCATGCCCGAAAACCTTCCAATGTGGCTGACTTACAACAATTCTGCCAAGATGAGTGGGCCAAAATTCCTCCACAGCGCTGTAAAAGACTCATGGCAAGTTATCGAAAACGCTTGATTGCAGTTGTTGCTGCTAAGGGTGGCCCAACCAGTTCTTAGGTTTAGGGGGCAAACACTTGTTCACACAGGGCTATATAGTTTTGGATTTTGTTTTCCCTTAATAATAAAAACCTTCATTTAAAAACTGCATGATGTGTTTACTTGTGTTATCTTTGACTAATATATAAATGTGTTTGACGATCTGAAACATTACAGTGTGACAAACATGCAAAAAGATAAGAAATCAGTAAGGGGGCAAACACTTTTTCACACCACTGTAAATACCCTTCCTGATGCCGTATTGATGTATCATGAAAATAGTACCTGGAAGAAGGAGTCCATTTCTGTTCACAAGCATGTAGCCACAGATTCCATTATACTGTAGTGGCAGATCATTAGAACCGGCTGTTGTATCAGGCAGGAGCCATTCTTGTGCCTTCATTTCAGATGGAACAATATGCTCATCTGAAAAGCATAATGAAGAAAGACAACTGAATTTAAGCTCAGCACTTAGGTAAGCTTGGTTCAGAGTGCAATTTTGTTAGACTTGTAAAACATGGAATTCATCATTATGGAGATAGACACACTATGTGTTGGTGATAGAAAGGGTATTTCCATTACAAGAGCCTAACAAAATGAGTGAAACTGAGTAATGCTTGTCACAGGTTCTGAATTTGTTTCCACTGGCCTCTGCCTGCTTTAGAGGTGCACTCCAGGAGCTAAATTTCAGCACCCCTCAGGAGCTAGTACTAAAATTGAGGGGGAGGGGATAGGTGTGTGCAGAGTTGTCGCTCAGATTTAAATGTCAGTGTTCTCACACCTCTAGCATTAGCATTATAAGCACAATGTGTAAACACTCACTGGTAAAAGGAGGCCATCATTTGGTTGGTTTAGGGGGCGAAACAGGGACTTCAGTGAGGGGACTGTGGGCAAAGTGGTGAAGGTATCACATTTCTGCTAGTTTGTGTTCTCCTTGTTCAACAGCTGTTTGATTAACTGCTCATACAGTCTCTGTTACTGGCTGATTGTTGCACTATGGAGTGATACTTCACATCCTCTGCTGAGCTGTGTGTTTGTGTGTGAGAGGAGCACAGCCCCTCCCTCCTCTAAACATAAACCAACAACACACTGAAAAATACAGTGGAAAAGCAAAGCAGGATGGTCCGCATCAGCCCGTGAGGTTATGCCAGGTGACAGTTAAGGGAATCACGTGGCGTACTGCTCATTAGGTTCAGCTAATGGAAAGGCAGCTAGACATACCTGATGACTCAGTCATTCTTTGTTCATCTGTCTTCACCTCTGAAGTTTCCAGCAAGCTATCCAAATAAGCTTCAGAAAAAATCTTGGCCTGAGAGGTGAGAAAGGGCTGCAGATTGAGCCTGATGTTATTGAGGATATTCAGCAGCTCAGCCTCATCCTGAAGTCCACACCACAGTTTTGATAGGGCCTTGAACAGTGGCTGAAAGCCAGTTTTACAAATGACAGAAATTAGTCTTTAGAATTAACAAAAACTATTATTTTAATGCACAGTTAATCAAAATGCATTAGGGCATACAATTGGTGACAAATATACTAAGAACATGAAAGGCATAAAAATAGCAGAAAAAAAATTGCAATTCTCAGCTGAATAGGAATGCATGTGCTGGCGACAGGTACCACTGTTGAGAATCACATTCCTAGTCTCTGAATCGGTGGAAAGGAACTTTATTTACCCTGCACCGATTTTCTGCTAGATATTGAATCTACTGACCAGTATGTGCACATAAAGTAACAGCTTAGCATTTTCATAAATGTGCTCATTTGTGCTAGCTGCTTCCCCTGCCTCCAGTCTTTATGTTAAAGACATAGATAGATATATACACTACATGCGTCACTGCGTACGCCATGTTACCACAGGGTATGTCAGCCTCCTAATGCATGTCTGTGTATGAGGGCAGGATGTCTATCCACACTAAAATCATCATAACTCACTGAATTGATTTTTCAGCTGTTTGGTTTGTTACAAAGATCAGAGATGTATTTATGATATAGGGTGTCTTATTAAATTAAAAATGCTGATTTTCATATCAAAACATTTTAGCTTTTGCAGATTGTAACAAAATATTTATATAAAATAGAACATAAAATTTGTAATTATTACAAAGTAAGAATCCTGCCATCCCTCTGTATTGTAAAATTGCTGCCATATAATAATTACAACCAACGCTAAAGTGAAAAGAGTAAATGCATATTTTGACAGGCTACACAATTCTCCTTTTAATTACATTTCTAGTGAAATGTTCATACTTTCCTCATTTATATTTAATTTCACTTTATTTACATGCAATATTTATACACAGTATGTATTGGAAGGGCTGGGAGGAATTTAACAGTTTAATATACTGTAGATGTCAACAACATCAAAATGCAGCACAACAGATTGGCTTTTTTTACTAATAAATCTGGCCAGAACAACCAGACTGGCAATATCGCGGCTTGTGAGACTCATTTCAGAAGTCCTGATGTGGCATCTAATGTATCTACGAGCTTGTCTAAACACATACTGTCTCCAATTCTGTACTTAACCCAGGGACAAGACTGATATCAATCTTTTTAACAGACTTGCAGAATGAAAGCATATACTGTTTCCCAAATGTTGAACTATTCCTTTAAAAGAGGATATAACAGGTCATAATACTGTAAGTCGTAATTGAGAATAAAATACCTACAAAAACTTTCACAGTGGGTACAGCTGTCTTTGACTGCACAGTTTCTTTTAGCAGCTTCATCTGTAATGAGAGCTCCCTCTGCAGGATTTCAACATTTTTGGCACATAAACATGCATCTGCCTAGTGGGAAAAAAAACATTTTTTTAAACACACAGGGACATAAAATATGAATTTACCTGTCCTCTCCTATGCTGCTAATAATGGGTAATTATAGTGAAGGCAGATGTGATGTAAGTTAAATGAAAATACCACTATTATGCATATTATAATTATGAGCTATTGTTGCCTCACCAGTAGCATTCTGAGGAAAGCTTCATGTTGCCTGACGTTGTACAGAGCCTGCTGGAGCAGAACAATGGGAATGTCACATTCTCCAGGCTGACAGACAGATTCCATTAGCTTCTCCAGCACAGCTGTATACTTCCACGCTAAACTTTGTGAGACACTCATTTCACTTTCTATGCTTTTATTGATTACTGGAAGAGCTTCATTAATAACTGTGGGCACTGAAAAGAGAATGTAAAAAGAAAAATCATAGTTATTAATTGCAGCATTGTTCATTGGTAAAGATGTTAACCTACTGTGATGATGTAGCTGAAGACAGTATGAAAACTTTATACCTTTTGGTTAATTTTTTTTATTTTATTTTATGTAAAAATATTAACAGCTATTTTCCAGTGTGGGAACCTGTGGTCTTGACCTTCCCATAATCAAGCATCTAGATTCTTCTGTGTGTTATACACACCAAACATTTTTGATATAGAACAATGAAAAAGCAACACCCAGACAAATGTTTTTCATTTTAAGTGCTGTTTGATAGGCAGGTGTGCCCAGTGCACGTCAACTACTGATATAAAAAGTGCAACAAATATAAGTACATTTGTGTTACATTTGCATTGGGTGATTTTTAAAACTCAGTATCATTAAAGTAACAACGGTCTCATCCACAGCAGAAGGTAGAATTTATCAGAAAGAAGTGTCACAAGACTAGCTCCCACCTTGTTCACCAGCTCTCCCTCAACTGGCTGCCCTGAAGGATGGACCAGTAGCTGCCACTATCACAGCTCAGAAACACTGAACTGAGAGATACTGAGGAACAGTTCAAATTAAGGATGTCCTGATCCAGTATTATTGACCCCAATACCAATCTAATTCTGTCATGATCACTACCATTTCTGGGTATGGATCAGGGTGTCAGGAGGTAGAGCGGGTCGTTTCCTAACTGGAGGATTAGTGGTTTGATTCCCAGCTTATGCAGTCAACATGTCGAAGTGTCCTTGAGCAAGACACTTCGACATGTGCTCATTTGTGTGAGCATTTGAGAGTGCGAATGGGTGAATGGCCAAGTATTATGAAAGTGCTTTGAGTGTGCTGCAAAGCGTAGAAAAGCGCTATACAAGTATAAGACCATTTACCATTAATATAGCAGCTTGAGTGACTTGTTTGTCTCAAAAACACAACTGAGTCCACTCAAATACAGGACTGTAATTCTAAATTTGGATCAGAATTGGGTCAGCTTTATTCTGGCTGATACAGATCCTGGGAAATATGCCCAGATCGGCGCAGATACCAATACTTAGTATTGGATCAGGACATCTCTAGCTGCAGCTGTGTGTACTGGTCATGCATAAGGATGGCTGTGCTGACATCACTGGAGGATCTAGACAATGTGGTGATGAAATGAGAGAGAGTGTTTCAAAATCGTTCTCATTCCCTGTAAAACTGTGTTGCTAAAATTGCAATGCCTTCATTTGGTGCAGATAATATGAGTTGCCAGGTCTTCTTCCTGTTGCTTTCATGCTTCCTAGTGTGCTTTTCTGCCTCACTCCTGGTGACAAAGTCCAGAAAGATATGGGACCAAGGATGGTAAAAGAGGGGCATTAGTAAGAAACTTTCAAAGTTCACCATCCATTGGATACTACCAGAATTGCTGATGGTTAAAACAAAGTTGCCCCACGATGACAACCTAGCCAAGACGGCTAGCCCCACTGGAGGACCTAGGAAAGAAGATGAGCTGGGAGAAACAGGCAGTTAGGAGGACAGAGAAGGATAATAGGTGTGAGAGGACTTCCATTTGGGCCAGCTCCAATGCATGGGGAGGAATGACAGTCTCTGGTTCTCTTGATGCCTCCTCAGACTGAAAGTGGCAGGACAGAACAGCAAGTCTGAACCAGGTGAACAAGAGAGCCTGTATCACTTGGCAGGAGTTGTAACATTTGTGGATGTACTCGGCCACTTTCAACCTGTATCTACACTCCTCCAGGGCTAGCTTGACAGCTAGTAGTTCATGTTTCCAGAAGTCACAGTTCCTATCCGCTGGTGATTGCAATTCTTTTTCTTGATAAAAGAAGAAAGAACCCAGCAACAGCCAGGGAGGACAGACTGATAAAATCAGCTTCCTGGGACTCGTTTATGTCCTTATCCATTGCTTTATTTTCAGGGTGAACAGAGAATACAGATGGCCTTTGGGCAAAGGGTACCAGGGAGGAGATCAAGGGCACTGTGAAGACAAGAAGGTGGTGTGGGCCTTGTTCAACACTACCTTGAAATCCAAGTTCCCAGAAGTTAGATGAGATAGGTCAGGAGACTGAAGATTTGAATTATTCAGGAGGGGACGAGGCAGATCTTAGGCAGCATGGCATGTTGGCTCCATCCCAGAACTGCCCATGGCAAACAAAAATTAACTGAAAGACCCGTGTTGTTCCCTCTCAACTCAATAGCATCAAAACTATATTGCAGCACCTTTATTTGCCTCTGAATTAGAAGATGAATCTGCTGTGCTGAAAAAAAAAACTAGATTCTCAAATGTAGTGAACCTCACACTAAATGCTGCCACCCTGACTGATCACTTTATACCTGCTCAGGAAGTAAGTTCTTCTTACACTTTGTCTACTCTGAAGGTGGTATTGTTGCATAAAAACATAGCTAAAGTGTGAATATTTTGCTGTCTCACCTGTTAGGTCTTCTAATGTGCCTTATCAATCAAAAAGCATACACTGTCTTACCATGCGTATAACAAAACAGTGCTTTTATGTCAGTAGGCTGGTGCACTGTACCGAGTTCATGAAAGTCAGTCTCCTCTTCTCCCATTTTGATGGCTTTGTTGAAGAGTTGGATCCCTGTGACAATCATGGTGAGTTCATTAAGTTGCTGCTCCTTGTCCCTCTTTAAAAGCATCATGAAGGTTCCCAGTTCAGACTGAGGGAAGATGCTCTGCAGGGCAGCTGGGACAAACAGAAGAAGAAATTAACTGTTCACTTGTAATCTATCTTTAGGAATGTGTACTGAATGGCCAGAAGTATATGTCCAGGGATTCACTCCCGTTCTGCCGCAAAAGTATTAAAATGCTCCATCATGTGGTTGAGGTCAAAGCTCTGAGCAGACCAGAAGCTTTCCCAAACCAAACCAGGAGAACCACTTGTTTATGGAGTTGGCTTTGTGCACAAGGGCCTTGTCATGGTAATGCTGAAATGGCAATAGGACACAGCTCATCTTAAATAAATGTTCATTTCTATAAAAGACAGTACATGTAACAAACATCACTGTGTGCTGGACCACAAGATTTTCATGTAGGCTGCTGTATCCAAGTAAGTTGGAAGTTAGGTTCATACCCATTATTAAAAGCTAGAAAATATGCTTTTATTACATAAATGAATAGTCTACAATTGAACACCTCATTTATTGCTTATGAAGCAGCCAAGCTGGGAAGGAACTATGAATGTATAGCTCACAGATTGAATAGTACAGCTAGATAGCTCATACTATCTAGGACATGGAACATAACGCTGGCCAACAAATTTTATGAAAATTTTTGTTTCCTCTAAAATTTTTGGTGAAACCAATAGATTTTTACACGCTGAACACAAATATGTAATTGTAATTTCAGTATCACGCACGGTTTTTAAGAAAACTGTATTTATGCACTTAACATAATGTCTCCAGCAGCACAGGCCTACGCTACGATATACGATGCGATACCCAAGCAACATGAAAGAAATCTAAAAGTGTTTTGCCTCAGATTTTCGCTTGTAGTCACTGTCCGATGCCTCGCGTATCAGTGTCCAACAATAGTCTCCCAGCATAGATGGACTCCACTTTCCTTGGTAGTGTTTCTCCATGTTGGCAATCTCTTGATGAAACCTTTCACCATGCTCGTCACTAACAGCACCGACATTTTCTGGAAAGAAGTCTAAGTGAGAATGAAGAAAATGTATCTTAAGCGACATGTTGCAGTTCATCGACTTGTATGCTTGGAGCAGACTTTCAACCAGTTTGACGTAGTCTGGTGCCATGTAGTTGCCCAGAAAGTTAGAAATGACATTCTTGCAGGCGATCCACGCAACGCCCCTGCAGAAGGCCATCAAAGTAACTATCCTTCATCACCTCTCGAATCTGTGGGCCAACTGTTGTGAGCTAGTTGTGTGTCCACTTGGGGTTACCGTAGAAAACGAGGAAGTTATGCTTAAGAGGATGTTCATGTACATGTGGTGAGTTCGATGTGCTCATTGAATAAAACTGATTGTTACCTTAAGAAAGACGAGCAACTTCTTTCTGTAACATGACATGGTGTCAGAATTGAGGACTTCACGCCGCCACACAGGTCGTCATGGCTAAGTTCGGGCCCCTGGAGCCGTTCAACTTTGCCCAGCCGGGTGAGTGGCTGATATGGAGGCAGAGGTTTTCCCGATTCCGAGTAGCATCGAAGTTGGACAAGGAGAGCGGCGAAGTGCAAGTTAACTCGCTCCTGTATGCAATGGGACGGGATGCGGAGCCGCTTTACAGCTCCTTTGTGTTTCCCGCTGCTACGGAGGCTGTTCCGAACCCAGAGTTTGACTTTGAAATGGTGATGGGGAAATTCGATGAACATTTCATCCCCAAAAGGAACGTCATCCACGAGCGCGCCTGTTTCCATAAGAGGAGCCAATAGGCCGGGGAGACGGTGGAAGCTTTCGTACGTAGTCTGTACGAGCTCGCACAACATTGTGACTTCGGGGATAGTAAGGACGAACAGATTCGGGACAGAATTGTCATAGGGATCATGGATAAGGAGGTCTCACACAAACTCCAACTTGAGGCAGATTTGACCCTGGAGAGAGCCATCCAGCTCGCACGACAGTGTGAACAGGTGAAACATCAGAGCGTAGAGCGAGCGGAGACACAAACAGTACAGTAATTTGAGGCAGACCCATGACACAGCACGGCAGCCATGCGGTGCAAAACGCAGCGGGGCTAAACAGACTTGTCCACGGTGCAATAGAATGCATGATGATAAAGGGAGCTGCCCGGCCAGAAACAAAACATGCAGAAGGTGCAATAGGAAAGGTCATTTTGAAGTGGTGTGCAAAACTAAGATGTTAAAAGAGGTTTGTGCCACCCCTGTAAGGGATTCAGAGGAGGACTCATTCTTTATAGGTGAACTCTTCCTCAGGGCTGCATCAGAGGCCAGGCCAACCATCATTGAGGAGAGAATCAGACCCACATTGGAATGTCGAGTTGCTGGTTAATGGTAGTCCAGTCAGTTTCAAAATAGACACAGGAGCTGACATGACCGTGATGACTGAGACAGTATTTAGCTCAATACAGCAGAGACCCAAGCTGATTTGTTCTAGGATGATAGTGTACAGCCCAGGAGGAAAAGTCAGGTGTATAGGGAAATTCCTTGCCACAACAACACATAAAGGCAGAAAATACCAGTACTGGATTACTGTCATAAGAGGGCAATATGTGAGCAACCTGATAGGCAAGACAGTGGCAAAGCGCATGGGGCTGGTAGCAAGAGTCAATGAAATTTAATGTGACCTGACAGGAGATGTGTTTGGAGAAATAGGATTGCTGGACTGTGAGCCGGTGAAAATAGAGTTGACAGAGGGTGTAGTGCCATACTGTGTGAACACACCACGCAGGATTCCCTTTCCTCTCCTCCCAAAGGTGGAGAAGGAGTTGAAGCGCATGCCCAGCTGCCCAGCCCCACAAATGTGGAGCAACTTCGCCAGGTGCTGGGACTGATAAATTATGTGGGCAGGTTTCTGCCAGGACTGTCCACCATACTGCATCCACTCACCAGCCTACTGAGAAAAGATACTGCATGGGTCTGGGGAGAGTCGCAATCAAAATACTTTCATCTCTACAGTGCCTTGTGAAAGTATTCGGCCCCCTTGAACTTTGTGACCTTTTGCCACATTTCAGGCTTCAAACATAAAGATATAAAACTGTAATTTTTTGTGAAGAATCAACAACAAGTGGGACACAATCATGAAGTGGAACGAAATTTATTGGATATTTCAAACTTTTTTAACAAATAAAAAACTGAATAATTGGGCGTGCAAAATTATTCAGCCCCTTTACTTTCAGTGCAGCAAACTCTCTCCAGAAGTTCAGTGAGGATCTCTGAATGATCCAATGTTGACCTAAATGACTAATGATGATAAATAGAATCCACCTGTGTGTAATCAAGTCTCCGTATAAATGCACCTGCACTGTGATAGTCTCAGAGGTTCGTTTAAAGCGCAGAGAGCATCATGAAGAACAAGGAACACACCAGGCAGGTCTGAGATACTGTTGTGGAGAAGTTTAAAGTCGGATTTGGATACAAAAAGATTTCCCAAGCTTTAAACATCCCAAGGAGCACTGTGCAAGCGATAATATTGAAATGGAAGGAGTATCAGACCATTGCAAATCTACCAAGACCTGGCCGTCCCTCTAAACTTTCAGCTCATACAAGGAGAAGACTGATCAGAGATGCAGCCAAGAGGCCCATGATCACTCTGGATGAGCTGCAGAGATCTACAGCTGAGGTGGGCGACTCTGTCCATAGGACAACAATCAGTCGTATACTGCACAAATCTGGCCTTTATGGAAGAGTGGTAAGAAGAAAGCCATTTCTTAAAGATATCCATAAAAAGTGTTGTTTAAAGTTTGCCACAAGCCACCTGGGAGACACACCAAACATGTGGAAGAAGGTGCTCTGGTCAGATGAAACCAAAATCGAACTTTTTGGCAACAATGCAAAACGTTATGTTGCTGCTGAGAGAGCGGTCCAAACGGCCAAACACATTCTCAAACAGCCAGACCCCTGCCTAGCCTTAATGAGCTACCGTTCAACGCCACGGGTGCAAGCCCTGCTCTGCTTATGACAGGTCGACGGATGCGCACAACTCTTCCAGTGCTTGAAAAGACCTTACTGCCACGCCCACTGTCCCATGATCGTGTCTCTCAGAAGGACAGCGCAGCGAAGGAAGCTTACAGGTTTTTCTATAACCGTAGACATTCAGTTCATTCACTCCCTGAACTGTGTCCAGGTCAGGCCGTCAGAGTGAAGCTCGACGGTGATAAAGGCTGGAAAACACCTTCCAAAGTCATCGCCAGGTCAAAAGAGCCGGGGTCGTACTTGGTGAAAATGGACAATGGGACGGTGTCGCGGCGCAATAGACGCCACCTCCAGGCTGGTCCGTGGATAAGCAATGCTACGGAGCAGCAACAACAAGCTGTATCTGGGGTGCCGCAACAGGACGGTGGGTTCCCAACGTCTGAGGGGGCTGCTCAACTGGGAACATCGGAGAGTCCGGGGTCGTTGAGTCCCACTCCTGGTTCTCCTGCTGGGTCCACCGCTCCAGTGAGGAAGACTTCCAGTGGCCGTGAGGTCAAAATGCCTCTTAGGTTTAGAGACTAATTGTAGAATCCAAAGGGCAGAATAATCCCTTATCTGGACGGAGGGTAGTCTACCCCGGTGATGTCCAGCACTATGCACACACTTTATAGTGCGTGTTTTGATAAATGGTGTATCAGGTATGATGTTGGTATCCATGACCTGACATGTTCTCCGTTTCTTTGTTATGGGATGAGTAAAATGCGGGATGTTGGGTGGTTGTGGAAGTTGCTTGAAAATTGGCTTTCATTGCATGAAAAAAAAATAGATAAGCGGGAGTGTGGGTAAAAGACTGGTGGGGGGGGGGGGGGGGGGTGTTCTGGGGTGCCGCAACAGGACGGTGGGTTCCCAACGTCTGAGGGGGCTGCTCAACTGGGAACATCGGAGAGTCCGGGGTCGTTGAGTCCCACTCCTGGTTTTCCTCCCGGGTCCACTGCTCCAGTGAGGAAGACTTCCAGTGGCCGTGAGGTCAAAATGCCTCTTAGGTTTAGAGACTAATTGTAGAATCCAAAGGGCAGAATAATCCCTTATCTGGACGGAGGGTAGTCTACCCCGGTGATGTCCAGCACAATGCACACACTTTATAGTGTGTGTTTTGATGAAAAGAGTATCAGGTATGATGTTGGTATCCATGACCTAACATGTTCTCCGTTTCTTTGTTATGGGATGTGTATAATGCGGGATGTTGGGTAGTTGTGGGAGTTGCTTGGAAATTGGCGTTAATTGCATGGAAAAATAAAAAAAACAAAAAAAATAGATAAGAGGGAGTGTGGGTAAAAGACTTGGGGGGGGAGATGTTGTGAGAGTTAGTTGTGTGCCCACTTGGGGTTACCGTAGAAAACGGGGAAGTTATGCTTAAGAGGATGTTCACGTACATGTGGTGAGTTCAACATGCTCATTGAATAAAACTGAGTGTTACCTTAAGAAAGACGAGCAACTTCTTTCTGTAACATGACACCAACAAAAACACTTTCTTTTATCTTGGCATCACTGATGCGTGGACACATCTGTTGCAAATATGCAAAGGCTTCGCTTTGCTTGTTCATTGCTTTAACAAAGTTTTTCATTAGCCCAAGCTTGATGTGCAAAGGTGGAAGAAAAATTTTCTTCAGATTAACCAATGGCTGATGTGCAACATTCTTCTGCCCTGGAACCAATTTCCTGCGAGGTGGCCAGTCCTTTCTCACATAATGTAAAGCTCTTGCTCGGCTGTCCCACTCGCAAAGAAAACTACTTGGTGTATCCAAGCTGCAGTCCGAGTAAAATGGCAACCACCTTTAGATCGTCGCATATATTCCAGGTGTACTTCGAGTACTAAATGTGTTTCAGCAGCAGCTGCATGTTCTCATATGTTTCCTCCATATGAACGACATGTCCGACAGGTATGGAAGGGTAGATATTGCCATTGTGCAGCAAAACGGCCTTCAAACTTAACAGTGATGAGTCAATAAACAGTCGCCATTCTTTGGGGTCATGTTCACATCCGAGATCAGAAAGCAATCCATCGATGTCACTGCAAAAGGTCAGACTGTCAACCTGTCTGAAAAATTTTGTCAAATCTTCATGACAGCGCCAAAAAAATGAAATTTTTGTATCTGATGACAAGTTCCACCCTTGCAACCTTGATCCAAGCAGTTCTGCTTGACTCTTCGATAAATTCAAATCTCTGACAAGATCGTTGAGCTCTGCCTGAGAAATTAAATGAGGATCACTGGATGTTGATGGTTCAAAATCTGGATCGTTGGAGCTGCAACAACGGTCAATCGG
>NW_018127994.1:702550-712548 GCF_001952655.1 Monopterus albus
AGGGAGCCCCGCCCACACCTGACTCTGGGTTTGAGGTCTTTGAGTCAGCATCACTGATTCGAGTTCAGCATCATGGGCGGGGCTGTGTGCTGCGCTGTATTAGGGCAAGGCTGTGGAGCTACTAAATATTCAGTTTTACACTTGGCGAGACATTTAACATTTACATTTACATTTAGCATTTACATTTAAACTTTGTCACATTTAGCTAAATGTGAGAAAACTAGTGTAAGTGCTATTTTTACAAACGGCACCCCATAGGTCTATATAGGCTTGCATAGGCCTATATATAGGGTTGCGTTGCCAATGCACGCATGTCAATTTTTTTTGTTGCAGTATATTAGCTAAATGATTCTAGTTTCAATTGCATCAGTTTTGGCAGTAAAATATGAAAATTTTGACCTCCGAAGATCATGGGCTACTGCCAGACTATATGTGAAAAGCCCGAACTGAAAAATTTGTATTTTATATCACAGAGTTAGCCGTTTCTCAAGACCCATACGTGATGGAAAAATTTGGAAGTTATTTCTGTGATCAAAGATCATGGGCTACTGCCAGACTATATGTGAAAAGCCCAAACTGAAAAATTTGTATTTTATATCACAAAGTTAGCTGTTTCTCAAGAACCGTGCGTGATGGAAAAATTTTGAAGTTATTTCTGTGATCAGCATCATAAACTATCTGGTACACCAGGAATTATGAAGGAAACAAAAACTTTGTAAACCAGTGTAATTTGAGTTGTTAAAATGGGTGGCACTGCCTTTTACACAACAGTCCAGCAAGCATAATGCTGTCACTACACTTTTACTAAGTATAGCTCCCCAGAAACACAAGAAAGAACAAGTTATTGCAAAACCTGTGGCCTCTTGCAAAGTGTTGACATCTGTAGGTGAGCCCATGCCAGAGAGCAGCAGGATGTAAGTGACGATTTTGCGATACAGAGCATCTAATTCTTCCCTTGTTTTCACTCTGCTATCAGCAATCTCTCTGCTCAGTGGGCTCAGCCTGGACTCCTTCACCTGGTGGATTTCCTCAAGAAACTCACCTACACAAACACAAAGTACCTGCTTAGCCATGATATGTATATACAGAATCTCTTTTTGCATATAAATATGGAGTACTTTTTAAATTATCAATTTTAAATGAATTTAACAAATGATCCACTGCCTTAGTTCTTGTGTCAGGGTCTTGTACATTCTGGCTATGGCGTGAAGTCATGTGTGGCATGTTCAGCATGTGTAGACTCAGCAGAAGTTAAACCTTTAATATACTTCTGAAACAAGACTGAACTAGATTGGTAATTTGATTACTTACATTGAGATTGGATTTTATTTAAGGGGTTTTATGTTATAAAATAACAACTGCACAACTGGCCATATCTGTTTAATAATATTCAAGAATATTTGGCTTGTCAGAGTTTAAAATAAAGGCAATTAGGATGATTGTTCATGTAGTTTTGGACAGTTCTGTGTGTACAGTAGCTATACCAAAGTAGCTGGTATAGCTGCAATATCATCTTGATCAACACCAAGGTATTTGGTTAAAAGTGTTATCTACCCTGAAGGAATTAAGTGTTATGTTTTCAGTCTTTTAGAACCCAAAAGCAGACTCTTGGCCAGGAGATGATGGTGAGAATTTAACTTACTGACACAATGGGCAATGTATAAGTTGACAATGGAAAAAAAAAAAAAAATCAGTAGCTGCAATAGACCAGATAAGGCACAGGTAGGCTATCTTAACTGGACTGCCATTAAATACAGGTAAGTAGAATAAAACCCCTAGGAGGTTTGCAGATAAGTACTGTATTTGCATAGGTGAGTAACAACTCATGGCAGGTCTGCAGGTAAGTACAGTGGTGTGAAAAAGTGTTTGCCCCCTTACTGATTTCTTATCTTTTTGCATGTTTGTCACACTGTAATGTTTCAGATCGTCAAACACATTTATATATTAGTCAAAGATAACACAAGTAAACACATCATGCAGTTTTTAAATGAAGGTTTTTATTATTAAGGGAAAACAAAATCCAAAACTATATAGCCCTGTGTGAACAAGTGTTTGCCCCCTAAACCTAATAACTGGTTGGGCCACCCTTAGCAGCAACAACTGCAATCAAGCATTTTCGATAACTTGCCATGAGTCTTCCACAGCGCTGTGGAGGAATTTTGGCCCACTCATCTTGGCAGAATGGTTGTAAGTCAGCCACATTGGAGGGTTTTCGGGCATGAACCGCCTTTTTAAGGTCATGCCACAGCATCTCAATTGGATTCAGGTCAGGACTTTGACTAGGCCACTCCAAAGTCTTCATTTTGGTTTTCTTTAGCCATTCAGAAGTGGACTTGCTGGTGTGCTTTGGATCATTGTCCTGCTGCAGAACCCAAGTTCGCTTCAGCTTGAGGTCACAAACGGATGGCCGGACATTCTCCTTCAGGATATTGTGGTACACAGCAGAATTCATGGTTCCACTTATCACAGCATGTCTTCCAGGGCCGGAAGCAGCAAAACAGCCCCAGACCAGCCCATTACCACCACCATATTTTACTGTTGGTATGATGTTCTTTTTCTGAAATGCGGTGTTACTTTTACACCACACAATGGGACACACACCTTCCAAAAAGTTCAACTTTTGTCTCGTCTGTCCACAGAGTATTATCCCAAAAGTCTTGGGGATCATCAAGATGTTTTCTGGCAAAACTGAGACGAGCCTTTATGTTCTTTTTGCTCAGCAGTGGTTTTCGTCTTGGAACTCTGCCATGCAAACCATTTTTGCCCAGTCTCTTTCTTATGGTGGAGTCATGAACACTCACCTTAACTGAGGCAAGTGAGGCCTGCAGTTCTTTGGATGTTGTTGTGGGGTCTTTTGTGACCTCTTGGATGAGTTGTCGCTGCGCTCTTGGGGTAATTTTGGTCGGCCGGCCACTCCTGGGAAGGTTCTCCACTGTTCCATGTTTTCGCCATTTGTGGATAATGGCTCTCACTGTGGTTCGCTGCAGTCCCAAAGCTTTAGAAATGGCTTTATAACCTTTTCCAAACTGATAGAGCTCAATTATTCTCTTTCTCATTTGGTTTTAAATTTCTTTGGATCTCGGCATGATGTCTAGCTTTTGAGGATCTTTTGGTCTACTTCACTTTGTCAGGCAGGTCCTATTTAAGTGATTTCTTGATTGCGAACAGGTGTGGCAGTAATCAGGCCTGGGTGTGGCTAGAGAAATTGAACTCAGGTGCGATAAACCAGTGTTTTGACAGGGGGGCAAACACTTGTTCACACAGGGCTATATAGTTTTGGATTTTGTTTTCCCTTAATAATAAAAACCTTCATTTAAAAACTGCATGATGTGTTTACTTGTGTTATCGTTGACTAATATTTAAATTTGTTTGATGATCTGAAACATTACAGTGTGACAAACATGCAAAAAGATAAGAAATCAGTAAGGGGGCAAACACTTTGTCACACCACTGTAGATTTAATTGCAATCACGCAAAATCATCAAGTTATTCTTATTAAATACAACAATCTGTTTGCTTTGTAAAAGTTATTTCAATTCTGCCAGACAAATATTAAATGTGGAGTAAACTCCACATAAAACATTTTAGTGTACTTTTTTCACATACTCAAGTTATCACAGCCATCTGTCCTTATCCTCAAATGTTTGGACTTACCAGCTGAACCAGCAACCGAATAATACAAAAACATGAGAAATTCAACTCTAAGCAGGGCTTAAGTATAATCACAGAACATAAAACAGGTGAGCAACTAAACTCTTAGCAGGTCTAGGGACAAATACATATATACAACACAAAACAGCTAACAAAATAATGGAAGCTCCACCAGAAACTAAACCCATTCAGATATCTCAAACTCGGGTAAGAAATATATTTCCAAACAGGAGTGCCAAGTTGAACAGAGGTGGAAACTAGAAAGCACTCAGAGTGCAAACCTCCACCAAGCGGCAGCTCTGTTTCCCCATAATGCCATAAAAGATAGGTTGACCCTCATAATCTGATTGATTGGCAATGAAAACCTACTGCTGGCATTTGGAATGATGCTGATATCATTATTAGTTTGAAAGTTATTCAGGAAAAACAATAGACATAACAAAAGAGGGAAATCTATTTTAAAAAGACTAACTTTGAAATATACTGATTCAAATTAGCTTGTGAGTGTTGTGTAGTTTGTCCCTCATAGTAGTGGCATGTGGTGACATTTCGAGGTGGAAACATTCAGGGTCACTGTGGAGAGTAGGAGAAATGACAACGACCAAGACCTATTCTCACATACTGTACACAGGGATACATCAATACTGTTTTAACACCAACTTGAAAAATCTTGAACTATTCCTCTCTTTGAGGCATGTGACTTGGTGTTCCTTCTCACATTTGTAAAACAGAAAATAAAATAGATAATTAATGTATAAACCATAGCACTTGGGAATACAAGTGTGTACATTTTCAAAGAGGAAGGTGCACATAGTAAAATGGTCTCTTTCTCTTTTTCCTCTCCTTGCCGCTCTCAGTGCCTCCATGGTGCTGAAACATGCACACCACCGGTTACATTACATCTGTTTTTCTATTCTTATTATTCATATTCTTACCAATACAAATTATAGTGATAAAGTTAAATTGCATGCTTTAATAAATGTTGTATCTTACATTTAGTTTGACTATGAAAAAGTGAGCTACCCTGAAAGCCATGTTATAGTTCGCAGACTGGATGTACTGTAGCTGTCTTCTAACAGAGCTAGCTCAGTCCACTAAAGTACTCACAATTCCAAAAATATAAGAACACATTTGTAAGTTGGCATTACGTGAATAAACTGACATGTTCTCAGTAAGTGGTTACTTTCTCACCTGAAAAAATGTCAAAACATAATAAAATGGCATAATAAAAGTCCCAGGATGAAACTGATAACAGCTTTGAACCTGGCTTCAGATCTCTGTCATCAGGCTCTTGCCTGGCTGTTGCTGCATAGAGTAGATCTTTGCCCAGCTGACCTGTGGTCTCGCTGGGCTCCTTCAGTCCCTGTCTCACACAAAGGGATATACTGAGTGACAGCACTCGGTATCCATTCACAATGAATAGGTAACTGTCACTGTCACCAGGGATTTGTCTCCGCATGTGCTCGGAATGCTCAGCAGTACAGCCGTGGACTTTGACCACAAGGGAGCTCATGTACAGTCAGCAGCCTTTGCAGCACTTACAAAGGTAAAGAATCTTTTAAAACATTCCTGTATTCAAATTATGAAACAAATCAGCACCAAAATAGTTGTTCCATGGGCCATGCAGTTCCAAAAAAGTTCATAAAAATCCAGTTATGAATTTTTGAGTAATGCTGTTAACAAACAAACAAACAAACAAACAAATGCCAGATAAAACATAACCCTGCCCTTGGCAGAGGACACTGAATGACTGGAGCAAATGGTGAATGTCTTTAGCAGAGTAAATAGAAGATGGCTGGGGACTAAGACACTGAGTGACCTGATTACATTAATGAGAAACAGCTGTGTGAAGTGAATGGTCAAGCTAGGGTTGGAAACAAAAAACATCTGAAATTATAGTTATGATAGCAAAAGAAATTCATTTGAAGGTAGTTTTTATTACTTACGTCGAGAAGTATAATTCATATCAAAATAAACTTGCATTTTGATTGTGTCAAGGGATGGGCTACACTTTTCCATGAGTTTATCCAGACACAGCTGAAAGAAATATTGCAGATGGAAATTAGAAAACAGGACTGCAGCTTTTACCAACCATATTAAACATGTCCTTTTTTATTAGAACTGGGCGTTTTATAGGGCAGTTTACCTCCTACTGTTAGAAACCTTCACTTATTTTATGACTAAATATGTTTAAATACGACTACAGAAATGAACTAACAAATTCAGCATTTCTCCATTAGTTTTGTGGAGACAGCTTTTAAATGAAATCTAAATGCTTTAGATCTTCATGTTGCAAAATAAAATTTACAGCCAATAACTAAATAGAACAAAAGTATTTGTAAATGACTGGCTACTGCCCTGACATCTGACATAAAAATAAATATACAAACTTTTCTAAATGTCATAAATATTATGTTTATAGTATAGGCTACTAGCACAGTTTAACAACATCAAAATGAAAACATACTTAGGAACATTTAAGATATGGGTTCATTTCCAAAAATGTATTGCAGAAAGAACTGATAGAGGTGTGTTAAATTAATCTTTAATAAAGTCAAATACAGTAGCTTACCTCCTCAATTTTCTGGACATCTTGTTTGGTCAGTGTTTGGTCAACACTAAACCCATTTCTTGGATCCAGCACAACAGCGTTTACCTGAAGATATTTTTAAGAAGTTTAGAGTCCAGGTCTCTCTTAACTTTCAGTTTCATAGCCTATCATAATTTATAACACATGCTATATTGTATGTTTTCATTAAAAGGGGGTCATTGACATGAAGAAAGTTTAAAATTGCGTTATATCTTTACAGTCTATGTACGAACTGGACTGAAAAATGGCGCATAAACATCTTTTAACAGCTACCGGGACACAAGATGGGCAACTAGCTAGCTTAACGACAGCAGGTTGTTGGTTCAAGTTACTGACCATGAAAGCCACCAAAGTGTCCGACACAACTTGTCCTCCCATAGCACACCCCTGCACTATTTTAATGATAATATTTTTAATCACGGCTTCTGCGTCAGCCAGAGACATTCCTGCCGAGAGGAAGCACGCTACTTATTAGATGGTGTTATCTTAACTGCAGTTACAGACATATGGTACCGATATAGGTCAGGTTAGCTGTAGCCACCAGCTTGTTGATATTGGTTGCCACAGCAACAAGTGTCTCAACCAATCATAAGTGTATTACGTGACACCGTCCACCGGATACAGAAGACCAGGCATACGCAAACGAGCAGGCATATGCTGGTCAACTGTTTTACAGACAAGTCTTTTATCATTGTGTTCTAGGGGGAAAATGCGTTTTCGATCACGTATCCTCACCCCCAGAGCGACGCCCCTACTCACCCCAGTAAACCTCTCAAACTTACCATCCACTGGGGCTCATGTTTGGGTCCTTCACGAGCTCTGGGCGCCACTAGCTGACCAGTCCCTGCAGACACCTACCTGTACTCAGCAAACACGTCTCTGGTGTATTCTGGGAACCAGACCATTGAGATACTTGTAGACAGTAAGTGGGGCCTTAAATTGAATTCTGTATGTAACTGGAAGCCTGTGCAAAAATCTGAGGACCAGAGTAATGTGTTCTCTCTTCTTGCTGTTTGTCAGTATTCTGGCAGCAGCATTTTGAATGAGTTGCCATTGTCTAATGGTCTTATTGGGGAGGCCAATCAGTAGTCTGCCCTACTGTGTTAGTTTTTAGTGTCCTGGACTTAATGCAATCACTGACCACTGGCCTTTTTCTTTATTACTTGAAGCAAATTTTGTTGCATCCAGTTGTTCACTTTTGCAAGTCAAACATAATTTTAAAGGATCATAGTCATTTGGTGACTAAATACCTGGTGTCATCCACACATATTAAAGGGAGTTTTTCCTCCCCACTGTCTGCAAGTGCTTGTCCAAGGGGGATTTGTTGGGTTTTTCCTCTATAATACTTTAAGGTCTAGACCTTACTTATCAAGTACCCCGAGATTTTTGTTAGGAATTGGCACTATACAAACAAAAATGAAATGAAATACAAGTGTTCCTCAGTTAAGATGAATTGATGATCTTTTTAAAATACCACCGACTACCACATTTTTCTTACTCATCACAGGGAGGTAGGGCTTCTTGTTGGTCCCAAACTTACTTAAGCATTTGACAACACATCTTTATAGAATATAGTGGAGAGGCAAGTTCTAGAAGTAACACTTAAGGTACTCTTGAGAATTTTAAGTGGCTTTCTTGCTAATCTACCAAAACGTGTCCCCGATTACCCGTTTTGTAATTTCAAATGCATTTACCTAATCTACTCTGAAGGAAAATAAAGCACTGAACAGATAACAAAACATGATTAAAATATTTATTTTAAGAACCAACATGACAAATAGTACTATTTAGGTGAAAAAATGCTAGACTCAGTCAAGACAAAACTTCAACCTTCAAACTAGAGCCTGTAAACAGAGAGAATAAGCAGTTCATTTCTGCCCTTTCATAATAAATATCAAGTTCACCAATGAAGTCCTCACAGTCACATTTCATGGTGAGCTCCACTTACTATAAGAGCTGAGATTTAGGTCACATGACAACACCATGCATCTAGAGTGCCGTTTTCAAAAATACAAAGAAAAATATGCAGCCAAAGCAGTTCATGCAAAAAGGTGCATCTAAATTACATGTAACAAGTTTCATGCAGTAAAAGTAAAAAAGCAAGAAGTAAACCAAACACCGTATGTATACACAGAGTTGCCAAAAGGTTTTTCACAATTCATGGTGATGAGATAAAATGCAGCAGTTTTGGCAGCACTGGAACACCTTCCACAAAAATAAACACTACAGTGCAAGTGTCAAAAACCACACACAACCAGCATTCTCAGATGAGAAAATGTTTGTTGAAAAAGTGACAAGACAGCACTCAAAAATACTGAAAATGTTAACTTTAGACAACACACACTGTACCTGCAGTAGTAGCATCAGCTTATTAAGACTGAAAAGGCATTACCAGACCCAAATACTGTGCTGTATTTAACAATGTTCACAATGGACTTGGACTTTATTATTACAAAGTATATAAAGACCCTGAGATAGGACTCAGCCAACTCTCTTCTGGAACACAAACTTCATTACCACAAATTCTCACTTCCCCCCTCTCTAGTCTGCATTACTGCAGTAATAGTAAACATCCAGGTACAGTGATTTTTTTTTTTTTGCTGCTGCTGATTTGGGACTCGTGATATTTAACAGAGTATTATGGCCACTGCTAGGAAAAATGACATTTGAAAATAGTTGTAATTTAGCAAAAAAAGAATCAAAACAAGTAATGGCATGAGAAAGCTACATTACTAGAAATGTCAAATGTTAGAAGAAAAATAAATCTGCAGTATTTGGTAGAAGTCATAACACAAACATCTGAAAAAAAGTGAAATTTTGACAAACAGAAGAAGTCTTAAAATGTTCTAAGCAGTAACAGGATTAAAAAAACCATATTATTTTGTGAACTATTTTTTAATCCAACAGTGTATCCAATACTTCATCATCAAGAACATTCAGTGTTGTTATAAATATCCAAGTGGATCAAAGTTTCAAAAATTAATTCAACTTTCAATTGGTCTATCACACCTGTCATTTGCTATGGTAAATTCACTTGAAACTGTTGTATAAACACACAGTAATCCAATATTAGATTAATATATATTTGGAGTCAGCACATTGAGATCATTCCCTGAATTGCTTGTTTTGGAAACAAAGTTAACAGACATCAGTTAAGGACAGATCAACTTCTAGTCCCTGACCCACAAATATTAAATATACTTGTGCTTAAATTCTCAGGACACAAACACTTCCAAAAAGAGTAAACTTCAGACAATAAAAGGTTCTCTAAAGCCAATAACATCAAATGACAGGAATTTTATGTCAAACACCAACAGTCACACATCTCACTAGTTTAAGGCATAAAGTAAGCAGCAGGTCAAAATAAACCTGCTGTAGTCAAGTAGGAGCTTGCTCTAATGACAAGAGTAAAACCGACTCCACAGAAAAACTCATAAGTATTGAAAAGGGGTTATAATAGATCCGACTAATCCATGCTACAGTAAGAGTTTCATGCGCATTGAACTCGATGAAATGAATTTAAGTGGTACATTACATAGAAGTGCATCTTAGAAGCATTTCCTGAAGACAATCTGCGGCCCATGTTCTTCATATTCTTCCCGACTGATCCATGCAGAGCTGAAAGTGGGCAAATTGGCCATTAATGCTCCTCCACGCCACACGGAGAATACTCGATCTATGGGACTGGCGACACAAATGCTCTCCATTAAGTCAGGAGGTACCAGGCTTTTAATTTCAGCCTGGAGCCGCTCAGCCA
>NW_018127994.1:712583-725961 GCF_001952655.1 Monopterus albus
GAAAAACTCATTCAGTAGAAATCATAAAATTAACTGGAACAAGACCAAATTAAGAGCAAGACAACCTTTGCCTCAAGTTACTGGCACAGCTGGAGTAGATCTTTGAACCTCCAGA
This sequence comes from Monopterus albus, assembly GCF_001952655.1. Taxonomy (NCBI): domain Eukaryota; kingdom Metazoa; phylum Chordata; class Actinopteri; order Synbranchiformes; family Synbranchidae; genus Monopterus; species Monopterus albus. The sequence goes on from NW_018127994.1 coordinate 712,699, forward strand.
CTGTTGTGAAACACCTAAAAAAAAATAAATAAAATTTACCTGAGAGTACAATGTTTCCCAGGAAGCTGCGGCGTAGGTCGATGTCTGAGCTGAGGATTGACTTGAAGATACTCTCATGCATCCCATAATGGTCCTGTCCAATCAGCTCAGGTTTAAACAGAATCTCAGGGGCCCTGGATGAATGAGGAAGGAAGTGGATGACTCAATCATATTATAGTAGCCTTTTAGAAGAGGTAGATAATCTGAGGAGTCTATTTCAAAAACGCAGCCAACATGTCAGAACAGCACCTGCTGGGGCCTTACCATGAAGCCAATTCAACCTTGTCTGGCTCTTTTGGAGTAGCCCAACACTGTCTGCACTAGATAACCGGTATCATCAAGACTGTTATCAGTTAGCTCTGGATTTTCCTTTGGCTATGAACGTCTTTATGTGAAAGAAGCCAAATTGAAAGTTCAAAGCATCATGATCAGAACTATAAATGAAATACTTAATGTGAAAAGAGATGAAACCATGATATATTCAGATAAATTTTGTTATAGTGACAAAAGGAAGAGGTTTTCAAAGTGAACTATGATAACATACCTAGAATAGAATGACAAGCTGTGAAACACTATAAATCAATTCCAAATATTAAGTCAAGGCTATAAACAAGCACAGAAAGTCTCTATTACATTGTGTATCTTTTTTCATTGTCTGTTGATGAACAAATCGCTCTAAATATTGATTTTGTATGTGAACATAACGGACCGTTTCTACTGCTGAAGTGGAGAAGAGAAAGTAGTTCATGTCTCATTGTGTCATATAATTAGGGGAAATATTTAACTTTGTAGATTATTCTCATAGAGACGGGGTTTAGTTTTTATTTCCAATTATCATCCAGAGTCTGGTTATTCTGAGCTGCAGTGATGGAATAAGAATGTAAAGGCATCGACTTGTCAGGAATCCTGTCACAAATTAAAGAATTTTTGTGCAATTAGAATGCTTTGTCATTTATTGTGCTAAATTATCCCTCTGGTTTTAAAATGGCTGAGTGACAGATGGAAAGCCAGCAACAAAAATGATACGACTGATTCATAAAATATCTGCTCTTTATTATTTGTGAGTTTACTGTAAACTTTTGCTCATGTCAAGATCCTGATGACTCTGTGTCCAGTGATCTGACTGGTCAGTGGCCAGGCTGTTGTCAAGTTTTCATCTGAAGTTCATCAAGTCGCATACAGTAGATGATGCTTACAGTCTTATGCAAAAGTTTAGGCACCCCTTGATAAATAACAGATTTTGGTGATTTTTTATTTGAACAGATGTTAACACAGTTTCTCTTGGAAATGGAAAAAATGCACAATATTTTCAGCAAACAGTGATGCATAGTTACTTCTTATGCCATAAATTGAACAAAAATAAAAAATAAAAACATTATTATGGCATGGTGCAAAAGTTTGGGCACCCTAAGAGTTCCAGAGTCTCAAAGTCTCTCACAAGGTTTCAGACCTTAATCAGCTCGTTAGATCTGATGCACAGCAACAGCTGTCATTGGTAAATGCCAATTTCAAAGCTGTACAAATACCTTGACTCTTCAAACCTTGTGCACACACTTGTGGACACCCAGCAACCATGGGTTCCTCTAAGCAGCTGTGTAAGACCCTGAAAATGAAAGTTATTGATGCCCACAATGCAGGAGAAGGCTACAAGAAGATAGCAAAGCGTTGTCAGCTTGCAGTTTCCACAGTAAGAAATGTAATTAAGAGATGGCAGATCAGGGGAACTGTGGAGGTCAAGATGAGATCTGGAAGACCAAGAAAACTCTCGGACAGAACTGCTCGTATGCTGGTCAGAAAGACAAATCAAAACCCCCATTTGACTGCAAAAAACCTGCAGGAAGATTTAGCAGACTCAGGAGTGGTGGTGCACCGTTCCACTGTGCAGCGATGCTTGCACAGACAAGGCCTTCATGGAAGAGTCAGCAGAAGAAAACCTTATCTGCGTCCCCATCATAAAATCCAACGTCTGAAGTATGCAACAGGACATCTACAGAAGCCCGATGCGTTTTGGAAACAAGTGCTGTGGACTGATGAAGTTAAAATAGAACTCTTTGGACACAATCAGCAAAGGCATGTTTGGAGAAAAAAAGGAGCAGCATTTCATGAAAAGAACACCTGGCCAACTATTAAGCATGGGGGTGGATCTATCATGCTCTGGGGTTGTGTTGCAGCCAGTGGCACAGGAAACATTGCACGGGTGGAGGGAAGAATGGATTCCACTAAATACCAGCAAATTCTGGAAGCAAACATCACACCATCTGTAAAAAAGCTGAAGCTGAAAAGAGGATGGCTTCTACAACAGGACAATGATCCTAAACATACCTCGAAATCCACTATGGAATACCTCAAGAGACGCAGGCTGAAGGTTTTGGAATGGCCATCACAGTCCCCTGATTTAAACATCATTGAAAATTTGTGGGTAGATCTTAAAAGAGCTGTGCATGCAAGACGACCAAAGAATATTACAGAACTAGAAGCCTTTTGCAAGGAAGAATGGGAGAAGATCCCAAGTACAAGAATTGAAAGACTTTTAGCTGGCTATGAAAAGCGTTTGCAAGCTGTGATATCTGCCAGAGGAGGTGTTACTAAGTACTGATTGTGTAGGGTGCCCAAACTTTTGCACCATGCCATAATAATGTTTTTATTTTTTATTTTTGTTCAATTTATGGCATAAGAAGTAACTATGCATCACTGTTTGCTGAAAATATTGTGCATTTTTTCCATTTCCAAGAGAAACTGTGTTAACATCTGTTCAAATAAAAAATCACCAAAATCTGTTATTTATCAAGGGGTGCCTAAACTTTTGCATAAGACTGTAACCCTGGCTTAAAGTGAGCCAGCTTTGTGGTACCAGAAAATCTGAATTAAGCCATTGGCTAGTGGCTTACCCACTACTTGCTTCGTGGTACAGGCCCTAGGACAAGTCTCTCTGGAAGACTTGAAGTCTATAGCCAGGCTAAAAGCTCTACGAGACTGTACTTGGACACAGCTGCTTTAAGCTAAATGCTAAACCAGTGTGCCAAAGTAACATGCTTGCAATGACAATGCTAAAATGTTGATGTTTACCAGCTATGTTAACATTTGCAAATTTGCACTAAAGGTTCAGCCAAGGCTGATGGGAATGAGAGTATGAGTTTTGAGACAACCATGGTTTCATTACAATCCATCAGATGGTTGATATTTTAGTCTGGACCGAAGCTATAGACCAACCAATAATCACCATACCCAGAGCCTGATGTGGGTAAAAATAACATGTGGTTTAGGATAACATGCATATTTTTATAGAAACATTAATATCTTAGCTGTTGCTATGCAGTTTTTATATATAGTTATTTGTGTGCTTGTGAAAGTAGACAAACTTCTGTGTCAAAGTGTCTTCAGTGAAAAGCACATCCTTGTATAGATGTTAAACCAGACAGCTTCTTTTCTGTGACAGAAGTTTACTTAAAACTACATATGACCATAACTGACCGAAACCACAAGCAAAGGGTCTGAATACTTATGACTGTGATATTTCAGTTTTTCTTTTTTGATAAATCTGCAAAAATGTCATAAATTCTGTGTTTTTCTGTCAATATGGGGTGCTGTGTGTACATTAATGAGGAAAAAAATGAACTTAAATGATTTTAGCATATGGCTGCAATATAACAGAGTGAAAAATTTAAGGGGTCTGAATAATTTCTGTACCCACTGTATATATTTGAATTTATCAAAACCCCCATTCTCTGAATTGAGTGTCCATCTAAAGCAGAACAGGACATGATGTGCAGTTACCTGAACCGTTCCGTGCTGAGGGTGACAATCTGTCCGTCTGGCATGGTGTAATGCATCTCTCTGTAGGACGACACCCTCTGAGCCAGCTCAGCTTCATAGTCGAGAGCTACACAGCAGCACATCTCCTTCATCTCCCTTGCTATCTCCACCTCTGCTGTGGTGTGCATGTTCACCCCCTGTTCCTGCAGAAGCTTTACAGCTACAGCATGTAAGTTTTTTTTTGTTTTTTAGTTTTTAGTACAAACATGCTGTAAAGCACATCATATGTGAAGAGGTGTTGTCAAAGGCTCCTGTGACACAAACAGTTCAGAGATATTCCCTTATAAAGCTTTCAGAGCGAGGCTAACCCTTCTAACCAATCAAAGGAGGCCAAGTCAAGGGTTGATGTTCACATGCAAATTCATTTCAGGTCTACTGCTTCCCTCGCAGTAGATCCCACAGGCTTCAGATGTCTCTTTTGCTGACTCATAGGCCAGGAAGCTCCCAACTCTGGCATTAGCTGGGCAGCGTACAAAATGAAGATGGCAAGAAAAAGACTAGAAGAAAGCGAAAATTGACAAAGTCCAGTGTAGATGAAGAGTTTATATTGGCACTGCTTTCTGCAAATGGAAAAAGAGATGAAAGCAAACAGAACTTCACTTTCTGGCCATCATTTCTGCTTGACTGGTAAGTTTTGTAGCATTCTTGTTTATTATTCATTTCATAATGACTAATAAGTGAAGGGTTATAGCAATGTTTATTGTAATTTTATGCTAATTCAAGGGTTGAATAAAGCTGGATTAACCTTGAGCACTGCATGACATGGTGATAACTGACTTTTTCATGACCGAAAGGGCAAGATCCCGGATACAGGCGGCCGAAATGAGCTTTCTCCGCAGGGCGGCCGGGTGCACCCTTAGAGATAGGGTGAGGAGCTCGGTCACCCGGGAGGAGCTCAGAGTAGAACCGCTGCTCCTCCACATCGAGAGGAGCCAGCTGAGGTGGCTTGGGCATCTGAACGCCTCGGCTTTCCCCCGGAGGAGCTGGAGGAAGTGTCTGGAGAGAGGGAAGTCTGGGCATCTTTGCTTAGACTGCTGCACCCGCGACCCGATCCCGGATAAGCGGAGGAAAATGGATGGATGGATGGATGACTTTTTCAAAAACTTTATGCATTTCAGGACATTGCTGTGTACCTGTCAGTAACATTCAACAACAACAACTCCTTACTACTCGAAAAAAGAAAAGTGTCATTGTAAGAAGACCAGCAATTTGAAACCGACACGCGAGCTGTGCCTAAATATTCACCTGAGAATAAGGCTGGTGTTAATCTATATTTTGGTTGGTACCAACAAATCTTAGGAAAAAAATTTTTTTTTAAAAGTTAGTCCATCTCTCAGTACTTTTACTTCTGTCCATGTTCATAATAATAATACTTTACTTGTATAGCACTCAGTAGGAGCCCAAAGCGCTTCACAGAACAGCAGATAAAATACATGACCAACAACATACAAAATAAGAGCAAAACAAGAGAAACTAAAAACACAAAAAAGAAAATATAAATCAAAAGGTAATGATTAGGCTTCCATATCCAATATAAATATAAAACAGCGAGCTAAAAGACATCAACATAATGCCACTGAACCAAATTAACCACAAAAGGCCCGTCTAAAAAGATAAGTTTTTAGTTTCGACTTAAAAAGTGATAACTCAGTTATGGACCGTAACTCCAGCGGTAGAGAGTTCCAGAGCCTTGGGCCGTAAACGGCAAACGCACGATCGCCCCATTCTTTGTATTTTGTTCGCAGGACGACCAGGGACACCTGTTCCGAGGAACACAGAGCCCTAAGCGGAGTGCGAATGGACAGCAGATCAGAGATATAATGGAGCGAGGCCATTAACAGATTTGAATACAAGTAATAACACTTTAAAATCAATTCTGGACTTCACTGGCAGCCAGTGCAGTGAGTAAAGAACAGCAGTGATGTGGGGGGTATTTGAGAGTAGACGAGCAGCAGCATTCTGTACCAGCTGTAGCTTCCAAAGAAGAGATTGGTTAATTCCGATATAAAGGGCAGAAATAAAAGCGTGAATGGCTTTTTCTAAATCAACATGTGACAGAAAGGGCTTCACTTTAGTTAAAAGCCTCAGGTGAAAGAAACTGGTTTTGACCACAGATCTGACCTGTTTGTTGAATTTAAGGCCACTGTCAAACAACACTCCTAAGTTTTTGACAGTACCCGTAAGTGATGGGACCACGGGCCCTAGATGAGGTACAACAGCAGAGGAATTGGGGCTAAAAACAATGTATTCCGTCTTACTTTCATTTAGATGAAGAAAGTTCTGGTATTGCCAATGTTTAACATCACCAAAGCAATTGTGCAAAGGGGAGGGGTGCCCACACTTTCTCGCCTTGCGGGCTACTTTTCAAATTACCAAGTCAAAATGATCAGCCTACACTAAAAATACCACACACACACACGTATGAATGAGTGTTGTTGTTATGAACAGTCTGAAAGTGCCACTCCACATTTCCCTTCTTCGGAATAGTGATGGTAGATTGGTAGATCAAGCAAACGCACAATATAACAATATAATATCGTGAAAAAAAAAAGTCCTCCTCTCATTCCGCATGGAATGTTTTCGGTACATTTTCGGTTTCTTACCTGATTCGGCTCCCCCACTCATTTTATACCCTTTAGTAGAAATTAATTGGGAGGCTGACAAGGTAGTTCGCTCACTGGAGTTTTGCAGTAGCTCGTGCTGATGATTGTGCATGCTTGGTGGCTCGTGTCAGAAAAGACAAGATCTCAGACTGGCTGCCCTGCATGTCAATCAAGTAGCAAATGCCATAGGGAGGATGGATGATAGGCTATATATGAATGATTGTCACTTTCTGCTTTTCCTGCTAGGGGTCGCCATGGCGAATCGTCACACTGACCATTCGCATGTTAACATTTGGCACGTGTTTTACGCCGGACACATCTAATTTATTTTTGAATGGGAAGCGATCTACCAATACTACCTTTGCTATCGACGTATTGGGCACCCCTGGGTTAGAGCATTCGAATCGCGCTGCACCAGCGACAAATAGATCTGATCATCATCTGCATAAAAATGAAAGTGGACATTGTGCCTCAATATGATTGAGCCGAGAGGAGATATATATAAAGAAAAAAGTAGGGGAACCAGAATCAAGCCTTGGGGAACGACAGATGAAAGAGGGGCAGAGGCAAAGGAAAAGTTGTCAATAATTACCGAGAAGGACCTATCCATCAAAAAAGACAAACCACTGTAACACCGCGCCCCTGAGGTCGATGTAATGTTCCAGATGGAAGAGAAGAACTGCATGGTTGATGGTGTCGAAGGCAGCAGAAAGGTCTAAGAGAGCTAAAATGACAGGGCACTTGGCATCGAGGGCCATAGTGATATCGTTATGGGCCTTCATTAATGCAGATTCAGTACTGTGGCGGGCCCTAAAACCTGATTGAAATTTTTCAACAACATTCAGACAATCCAGATGCGACTGTAGCTGTGTGAGAACGATTTTTTCTAAAATCTTAGATTAGAACAGTAGAAGAGAAATTGGACAAAAGTTGGACATAAGAGTGGGGTCAAGATTAGTCTTCTTAAGAAGGGGTCGCACTATAGCATGCTTAAGGGCGGAAGGGACACTGCCTGTCGTGAGAGAGCTGTTAACAAATAAAACCAAAGAGGGACCGACTGTGTCGATTGCCTCCTTGATTATTCTGGCAGGGACAAGATATAAAGGGCAATAAGCAGAATTTAACTGTTGCACACATTTTTTTTTTTTAGTTGTGACAGAGAAATTGGAGTAAAAGATTCCAGAGTATACTGGACAGGAGAAACAGTTAATACGGGAAGAGCCATCACGGGAATACTCTGTTTAATAGCCCAGATTCTATCAACAAAGTAACGTTGGAACTCGTTACAAGTCTGAACTGACCCTTCATTAAACAGGACACCAACAGGATTAATAACAGATTTTATAGTATTAAAAAGAACTCTAAGATGATGACTATTTTCTGAAACAATATTAGAAAGGTATTTAGTTTTGGCATCTTTTACAGATTTCTGATAGATAACCAGACTGTCTCTTAAGACGCCCAGAGAGACGTGCAGGCCATCCTTCTTCCATCTACGCTCAGCCTGCCTGCAGCGTCTCCGTAATGCCCGGGTAGTGTCATTTAACCACGGGGCAGGTTTGTATCTAGAAGTCTTGTTCCTGAACGGTGTGATGGAATCCATAATCAGGGAGCATGTAGAGTCAAATGAAGACAGAAAAGCATCAGGACATAAAGGAAGCTGCAGGACTTCTGAGGAATAAAAGTCAGAGGCTTGGAAGGCAACGGCAAAATCAAAGGCTGTAGTAGAGGTGATCACCCTGCGACACTGACGTAGAGTCAAGGGTCTATGTGAGTTTGGCGGGGGTATGACTTCGAAATGGATGAAAAAACGACCAGAGATAGCCACATTTGATACATCCCCCATGCACAAAGACAGTCCCTGTGAAATGATGAGGTCCAATGTGCCCCCACGTTGATGAGTGGGGCATACAACTGACTGAGTGAGATCGAAAGAGTCTAACAGAGAATTAAAGTCATTCACTAGCTGGTCAGAAGGGCAGTTAACATAGATGTTAAAATCTCCACAGATAAGAAGGCTGTCAAACTGAGGGATAAATTCTGCCAGGAATTCGCCGAATTCGTTAAAGTCCTTAGAATTAGGCGGGCGATATACCACTGCACATAAGATAGGGCAGTGCAGTGTTAAAACAAAAATTTGTAGCTCAAAGCTGGAAAAACTCTTGGCAGAGATGAGGCGGCATTTAAAGGTAGATTTAAAAACAGACGCCAGACCGCCGCCTCTGCCAATGGGGTGCGGAGTGTTAAAAAACGAATATCCAGCTGGATAACAGACTATTATCGGCTTGTGTTAACCAAGTCTCAGTGAGAAAGAGCATGTCCAGGTCGTACACAGAGATAAAGTCATTAAGAATGAACGTCTTGTTGTTGAGGGATCTTGCATTAAAAAGCGCAAGAAGGAGCGGGGCCGGCCCATCCTGAAGCAAAGCAGCATGAGCCACTGGGCAAAGATTGTCCAGAGCGCGGTGCTGGCGGGAGCGTCTCACAAGTCGGCAGCACGGGCAAGGGGGATTGGCATCAGAGCCAACCGGACGAAGAAAGCGGTAGTTATGAGTCAGGGTCCACCTTGGATCGATGTCGCCATGCTCCACGAGTTGCTCCATCCTTGACGGCGAATCTAGGCAGGATTTCAATCCAACATGAAGTCCGGCTTGCCTCCCCTGTCGCCCACGGCAAAAACAGCCCGGAAGGGGGCCAACAGAGCACTGGAGGAACAAAGGTATGGACGCTAACGGGGGTGGTGTTGCATTCGATTGGAAGCCTCGATAGACACATGGACTAGACATTGGTTTACGAATATCTAGAAGTGTTGAGCAATCATAAACCCATGTTGATAAAACAAAAACTGTGTCAAAAATCAGAAAATAAAACATCCATAGGAAGAGCAGGCAGCAGGCCAAAGACAGCGGCGCCATCTTGAATTCCTCCTCTAGTGCATGTTCATAAGGAACATGTCATCCACTGTAACACAGTAGCTTACTGATGTTATTTTAAATAGTATTTAGACATCAATTGAGCTCTATTGCACAGAGCAATAAGATACCGGGCTTTGAAACACAGTTGTTTTTCTATAGTTGTGCAAACAAACACTCATTAACATAGTGCATTCTCTAGTCCCTTATCTTAACCATCACAACTAAGGGCTCTACAGGGTGCAGCAGAGGGTGCATATAGTGTGTCAAATACTTTTTGCAGTTTTGGTGATCACCAGCATTGACATATATTGGGTGCAGCCTGGCACAACATAAAAGAGAGGTGGAATATATCATAACGAGCAGCTGGAACTATGCAAGTGTTTTAGTAAAAGCGAATCAAAGCCGCTCCTCTCGTCCCCTTTCACTGGGAAAAAAAATAAATAAATAACATGACTGTCAGTGATGGCATACAAGGCATCCTACTGGATTAACATTCTTCAGTTATTAGATCCATTTGGCCTTTTATGATGCCTGAAAATGTGTATAAAGTGTTTTTCCACCTCAGCATTCATGTTTGACCCCCAATGAAGGTTTTTAGAAGATTTCAATGAAAATAAAGTCCATGTGCAGTCTTCCTCATTCAGATGATCAAGAGTTCCATGGTTACCTGTATCAGCACAGAAGTGATAGTGTGGAGGTGCATTTTCACTTAAAGTGTGAGGATATATTAAACTAGATTGTGTAGAAATGTTGCACATTCAGCAGTCTCTGAATATCACTGACCAGCTTTTGTGCAATAAAGTAAGAAATACTCTGGTCCTGTAGCCAGTAGCACCTGTATGAATGTGTGACTGCAAATGGGCAAATGGTCTGTGAAAGTGCTTTTGTTTGTGCTCTAATGCATAGAAAAACGCTATACCAGCCCACCTCAGCACAAGAACATTCATTCATTCATGGCAAGAAGCATAAGCATAAACTTTATTGCCAAGTATTTAAAGAAAATACCAAACACACTAATAATAATAATTAAAAAAAAAAATAAAAAAAAATATTTGCAGCCAAAGGAAATTGTATAACCCAACTCTTACCCTAACCTTAATCCTAAAACCAAGTCTTGGTACAGTTGCGAGGACCAACTAATCTATAGTTGTGCAAACAAACACTCATTAACATAGTGCATTCTCTAGTCCCTTATCTTAACCATCACAACTAAGGGCTCTACAGGGTGCAGCAGAGGGTGCATATAGTGTGTCAAATACTTTTTGCAGTTTTGGTGATCACCAGCATTGACATATATTGGGTGCAGCCTGGCACAACATAAAAGAGAGGTGGAATATATCATAACGAGCAGCTGGAACTATGCAAGTGTTTTAGTAAAAGCGAATCAAAGCCGCTCCTCTCGTCCCCTTTCACTGGGAAAAAAAATAAATAAATAACATGACTGTCAGTGATGGCATACAAGGCATCCTACTGGATTAACATTCTTCAGTTATTAGATCCATTTGGCCTTTTATGATGCCTGAAAATGTGTATAAAGTGTTTTTCCACCTCAGCATTCATGTTTGACCCCCAATGAAGGTTTTTAGAAGATTTCAATGAAAATAAAGTCCATGTGCAGTCTTCCTCATTCAGATGATCAAGAGTTCCATGGTTACCTGTATCAGCACAGAAGTGATAGTGTGGAGGTGCATTTTCACTTAAAGTGTGAGGATATATTAAACTAGATTGTGTAGAAATGTTGCACATTCAGCAGTCTCTGAATATCACTGACCAGCTTTTGTGCAATAAAGTAAGAAATACTCTGGTCCTGTAGCCAGTAGCACCTGTATGAATGTGTGACTGCAAATGGGCAAATGGTCTGTGAAAGTGCTTTTGTTTGTGCTCTAATGCATAGAAAAACGCTATACCAGCCCACCTCAGCACAAGAACATTCATTCATTCATGGCAAGAAGCATAAGCATAAACTTTATTGCCAAGTATTTAAAGAAAATACCAAACACACTAATAATAATAATTAAAAAAAAAAATAAAAAAAAATATTTGCAGCCAAAGGAAATTGTATAACCCAACTCTTACCCTAACCTTAATCCTAAAACCAAGTCTTGGTACAGTTGTGAGGACCAACTAAACAGTCCTCATAATGTCAAAATTTCTTCACCATGATAGCATCAAGGTGAAAAATACAGATCACCACCAGACTTATTCTTTCAGAAAAATCCTCTCACCACAGCATCCATACTAGTGCCTATATAATGTAAAAAGAATGTGTTGCTGAATACCTTTATAAGTTGCATTGTAACATCTGCACCAGCCAGAGGGAAGCGTTGCACTGCATGAGGTAGGCAGTACCCCTCAAATACAGGCACACTGTGGCTTGTTCCATCTCCAGAGTCAAACACCACACCTACAAAAATGTTTATCTATGAAACAGAACACACTCGCAATGCAAAAGTAGGCTGTGTAATAAAGAAAAGAAAAAAATCCACAATAAATGACCAAATTACCAGTTGATCTGCCTGTTGAATAGAGTGCCAGCATTGCCTGCATGGCCATGTAGATGAAAGGAACATTGAAACACTCAAACATGATCTCCACCATGTGCTGCCGGTTCTCCAGGGGGTTCATGGCTGCCTCTGTCAGCAGAACAGGGTGATCCTCTGGATCCACACATAACTGCTGGAACGTATGATGCCAAATCTAAAAAGAACAAAAGCGCTCAATTTTAAGTTAGCCAGTGAAACTGACTGGCAGCGTTACAGTCACAAGCTTTAGTTATCCAAATGTGTGGGCCGGTAACATGAGTAGGGTTAACCCTCCTGTGTAAAGTCAAAACATCTAAAAACAATAGTTTAAAGTATTTTATTGGTATGAAACTTCTTCTGCTTGGCTTAATAGGTGTAATCAACATATAAAATGAAAATGGTTCATTTCACATATTTGCAACCTCCCCCTGCGTGTTTATATTACATAGATACTGTTCGGGTCAATTTGAACAGAAGAGGTGTCTCGTTAATTTATCAACATCACTTCATAACAAGAAAAGATTTCAAAATGTAAAATAAAACTAAAAAAAAACCCAGTGGCATGTAAAAATAATTTTATATGTAGGTCTTTCCAATATACATAAAAAAAAAAAAAAAGCTTTAACATGCAATATTTATGAGAAACGAGTGCATTATCCTCATTGAACTATAATCTGTGAAAGGTAAAGAACAAAATAGTGACTGAAATGGTTAGTAATGGTAAATTTAACCCAGGAACATCACTGCTGTTCCTGAGAAATGAACATAACAGGTGGGTTAAAGGTTTTCCTGAGAGTTACTGAGGTGTAAAAATAATGTTAAATCACTGGATTTTTGTCAGATTTCCCATTTTGATTGCATCTAATATGTGAACAATTTTGTCACATTTCCAGTATAATCACAGTGGGTGATTTCGATCTTCTCATGTTCCTTCTTCCTGATGTTGCTATCGCTTTGGATTGCTATATCTATCACTATGGTCTACTTCCTGTTTGTCCACCACTACTATGTCCAGTTGGTTGGCCATTACCAGTTTGTCAGTTTGTATCTGGAAGTCCCACAGGATCTTAGCTTGGTCATTCTCAACCACCTTTGGAGGTGTATCCCATTTTGACTTGGGACTTCCAGCCTGTACTCAGCACAAATGTTTCTGTACACTATGCCAGTCACTTGCTTATGGCGTTCCATGTATGCCCTGCCTGCTAGCATCTTGCATCCCACTGTTATGTGCTGGATTGTCTCAGGGGCATCTTTGCACAGCCTGCACCTGCGGTCCTGTCTGGTATGGTAGACCCTGGCCTCTATTGATCTTGTACTTGGAGCCTGTTCCTGTGCTGCCAGGATTAGTGCCTCTGTGCTGTCTTTCAGTCC
>NW_018127994.1:726022-728234 GCF_001952655.1 Monopterus albus
ATCCTGGATAGTGGCTCTGACACTCACTAATCCTCGGCCTCCTTCCTTCCACTTAGTGTACAGTCTCAGGATGCTGGACTTGGGGTGAAACCCACCGTGCATTGTAAGGAGCTTCCTTGTCTTGATGTCAGTGGCCTCTATCTCCTCTTTTGGCCAGCTAATTATCCCAGCGTGGTACCTGGTGTCCGGCAGGGCGTAGGTGTTAATTGCCTGGACTTTGTTCCTTCCATTCACCTGACTTCTCAGGACTTGCCTTACTCTCTGCAGGTACTTGGTGGTTGCTGCTTTCCTTGCGGCCTCTTCATAATTCCCATTTGCCTGCGGGATCCCAAGGTACTTGTAGCTGTCCTCACCATCTGCTATATTGCCCTCTGGTAGTACACTCCCCTCAGTTCTGACCATCTTCCCTCTCCTACGTGTGTGTGATTGAGATATATATATATCCCCCCCAAAGGCTGCTTTTAATTAGTTTCTAGACTCATTATACATGTTAGAAAATAACTGCTAGAAACATAGTGTGTACATAAAGTTTCCAGACCCTCTCATTTTATGTTTCAGACATCTTAAAATTGATTTTTTTTTCTCTTAATCTACACACAATACTTCACAGTGATAAAGTAATAACATGGTGGAGTTTTGTAAATTTATAAAAGACCAAAACTTCCCATTTATAGAAGAATTCAGGCCCTTCACTTAGTACTTGGATAATACTTTTGGCAGTAATGACAGCCTCAAATCTTCTTCAGAATGAAGCCACAAACTTTTTGGAAATTTCTTCCCTTCCTCTGGCAGAAGAAGGAAAGAAATGCCACTACAAGACTTTCACAGAGCACAGAGTTTTCTTGAAGCCACTCCGGTGTTATCTTGGTGGTATACTTCAAGTCATTGTCTTGTTGAAATGTAAACCTTCCTCCCAGCTTGAGATCCTGAGCACTCTGGAGAAGGTTTTCATTCAGGATTGCTTTGTATTTTTCTGCATCCATCTTTCCAGTACTCCCAGGGGGTTTCTTTTCCCAAAAGAGAAGAATGCTTTTTGAAAGTAGGTATAGTAGCTAAACAGTAACATAACATCTAATTTCACCTTACCTTTTCCATTTCATCCCAGTTATTAATGATCCCATTTTTAATGGGGTGCTTCAGAGTCAGGACCCCTCTCATATGCTGAGCCTCATGTCCAATGTAGGTTTCCTTGTCAAGGTTACCATTCATTATTTCCTGTAAAGATAAAATACAAACATCTGATCAGACAAAATGGCTAGCAGCAAAGCTCCATTTCATTTTTTTCTAAAATTCTTAAGTTAATCAATGAAATAACACATCCCTACCTCATATTTTGGCAGCCCAATTACTGTTGGGAATATAATGCTGGGAAGGTCTTGATCTGCGAATCCTGCTTTCATCAAACCAGACCCAGTGTCCAGTACTATGGGGGTATTAAAATCCATCATCTGCAAACAAATAGTGGAAGAAATACATTGGAATCCAAAATTCTGCTGCTCATAAATAATGAGTTTAATCATTTAGCCAACAGTGTAACACTTATGTCTTTAAAAAAAAGTTTTGACATCAAGAAGTTAACTTATTAACTTTTCTGAGAGTGAGGTGAGAAAATTAATATTCATCTCATGCCTGTGTGCTCAGTACGGGGCTGGAGTCAGGACACAGTTAACCTAGCACAGCACACAGTCTGGAATGAGCAGGAAACAGCCCTGCTCAGTCTGACTGATATCCATCTTCTCATGTCACTCTCAAAAAGAAACCAAATAAGTGCCTTTCCAAAAAGAAAAAAATCGGTTCTATTTATAAAAAAAAACAAAAACGCACACACACACACACACACACACACACACACACACACACACAAAACCCTATACCTCTCTGATGTTGATGTTAAGCTGGGCCTGATTCCCAGGTGACCCAGACCTTGATGATATCTTCATGGCCTCAAAGCTCTCAACACCATCAGGCAAATCCTCATTCACCTCATCTCTTCCACTAGGATCAAACTCCAGAGGTTGGTCACAAGGCAGCTGGGGGGCTGACTGTTGATGTGGGGTCGCAAATGTTGGAGAACAACTCTGGATTTCCAGTGTTGGGTGCAAATCTATCTGTAGCAAACCTGAAGGTATCACTGGTGTATCCTCTCCATGTTTAGTGGTTATTCCAGACAACTGGTCTGATGACAACCTGCATTTCTCTGGGTGGTTACTGT
>NW_018127994.1:728270-754288 GCF_001952655.1 Monopterus albus
CTGACTGGAGTCACGTTTTCTATCAGTGCATCAAGTGGTTCATCTTGTAGAGCAAGTTGTACAAAACCAGGATCCTCAGCAGTTGAAAATAGAGCTGGATTCAACTGCTCTGGTGAATGAGTTTTGGGTTCTCTGAGGCTGCAGTTCACAGGAAGTGAAGCTTTTCTTGGCTTAGGCACAGGAGGAAGGAGTGATCCATCATGCAGCCTCATCTCAGGGGTTAAAGAAATTTCTGGTTTGGGCTCTTTCAAATCATAGGTACTGTTTAACATATGTTCACTATGTAAAGTTGGATCAGCCTTAAAGCAAGTAAGATCTTGACACTGAGGCACATCATCAGGTGGTGAAGCTTCTTCAGTAACATCAGAACCCAATTCTGCTTGAATATTTTCAACCTTACATGTATCCTCATTCTGGTCCTGATATGTTCTCTGTGGCGTCTTACATCTACCTGATAAAAGCTCATCACAAAGTGGCCGGTCCTCCTTATCAGTTCTAGCCTTCTCCATTATAGAACACGTTACAACCTTTTTAGCTCGGTCCTTGTGCTTCTTCGCTACAACCTCTTTGTCCAAACTCTTCTCAAGCTTCTGCACCTCCCCTTTCTCCTTTTCCAGTTGTAATGCAAAAACCTCCATTTCTTTGCTCACACTCAGCCCATTTGTATCTGAAGGCTTTTTCCCCAAGAGTTTATTGTTCGGGTTTTCACAGTGCCAGAGCTCACAGATCTTTAAATTTTCCTCAATGAATAGTTTGTCCAGAACATGGACTTCCCTTAGCTCTGTCAACAAGTCTAGCCTGCTGTGAAATGTTACTGCATCTGCTTCTGTTGCATCTCCTGTGCAGTATGCATCATCTTCAGGGGCCTTCGTTTCACTTGAAGATCCAGTTGATCTGAGGTCACTGAGGTCATTAGATTTTGCAGGGTCAAAGTAGTCCTCCTTCAGGCCAATAACACCAGCTTTGGACAACTTACTAGAGGACATCTTTAAAATGAGCATAAGCACACAGAAAATAATGAAGTAACACTGAGTTTACACTGTTTGTATTAACAACAATTCAATAAAGGCAGACATTTGTAAAAACGTGTGAAAAGCCAACAGTCTTTCAGGCTGCCCATTTCTCAATGAAAATTTCAAAAATCATTTGGGGGGGTGGGGGTTCTCCTATTGTTGCCAAACTGTACACCAGCTTAGCCACCTCAAAGTCAATTTACTCATAATAACGGAGGACCATCAAAACCTTTGTTTAAATATTTATCTAGTGTCCAGTTGTTTGGCTACCCTATCATTAACCAAAATAATAAAGGACTAAACGTATAGTTGTTATGAGAGCCGATTGTGTGGACTGATTAAAACATGTGAGATAGCCGACATGACCAGTGTGGGCCATTGTGGTTATTGTTAGATGCAGAGAGTTCATCACTTACACCAGTACTTTAGTTTCTGGGAAATGAATTACAACTCATACATAGAAATTTTAAAAAATCATCCTCAAGATTTGGAAAAGGAAACCGATGCAATTAATAAAATCCAAGTGCCACTAGAGAAATGCATTTCCTGTTGAAAATGCGTGTGGATGCTGACATGCTGAAGGATCGCCCTGAAAATGCCTGAAATCAATTGCTGAAACAGCTGAAGGATGAATAAGATGCAATAAATACAAGCAGAGGAATGTCCTTGAAGAGCTGAACATTTTGATACCTGAATGGCTTTTCTAGCTGAAAGTATGCTGAACTTATTAAGATGTGAATATTTTCCCGACAAAGTAGGTAAAACAACTAAGTGAGTGAGTGAGAGTAGTCTTATGCCCTGAGGACTACTACAGTGTGGCTATTGAAATGAAACATCGTAAAGAACGCCCTGAAAATGCCTGAAATCAATTGCTGAAACAACTGAATGATGAGAAATGGTGGAAGTTCTTTGTTGAAATAGCTGAAGGATGACATGAACAGAACATCTGACTGTGACCGTGGTTCAACATAACACAGAAGGACTGCCATCTCGTGTCAGTGACATGAAGAGTCATCATGAATTGTGTCTGGCTGATGTTTTGTGTCTCACAGAAACAAAGCTATAAGGCTGCAGCTGGACGGTTAAAAATTGATAAAACGCAACCAACACCTGTCCTATTCAAATTTTCCACAAAT
The DNA here is from genome assembly GCF_001952655.1 of Monopterus albus. Classification (NCBI taxonomy): domain Eukaryota; kingdom Metazoa; phylum Chordata; class Actinopteri; order Synbranchiformes; family Synbranchidae; genus Monopterus; species Monopterus albus. Next base: position 730,420 of record NW_018127994.1, read on the forward strand.
AGCCAATAGAGGCCATATTAATGTCATGATTCTGTCTCTTCTGCTTCCTGTAACATGCTTTTATTCTGACACACTTCCTGTTAAGGTGTCTGCTATGATTCAACTTTCACCTCCTCTAACACTCTGAGGATTAACGCTATCAAGACAGTATGCTGCTACAGACCGAAACCTGCAACACAATCAAAATTTGACCTATCTGGACCGCACAGAGAAATGTTATACTTCCTGCAGATCCAACTCACTTTTCTAAACAAAACACGAGATAACTTTTATTAACTTTTACCTCACCTTACTTCTGGCTCGGCGATACCGACTACCTCACATGTGTCTCATGACAGAGACACATGTTTCTTCAGAACAGAACATAATGTATTGTTATTATAGAGTTATTGTTTTAATTGGCTGAAAAAAACTTTTGAAAAAATTTCTAGGTCGAAGACGTTTCACCTCTCATCCAAGAGGCTTCATCAGTTCTGACTGACTGGTGTTGAGCCGGAGATATTTATCCCCCTCGGTGGCGTTTCAGTCCTTTGAAGGCCAACAATGTCCCTTAATGACTGAGTCGTTGTAGCCCAGTATCGGTGAGAGTCGTTACCTGTCTTTGAATCCTCCCCCTGTCGACCGACGCCTATTGTCCTGGTGGGCATGTTTGGGCACGGCCCTCCTGTGTTGGGTCATGATTTTGTGAAGCGGCTGCTTAGTTTCACCCATATACAAGTCATTACACTCCTGACTACACTTAATTGCATACACCACAACACTCTGTTTATGTCTGGGTGTTTTGTCCTTCGGGGGGACCAGTCAGGGTGTTCCCTGGTTTAAAGTTAACTGGGATATTGTGGTTGCGAAATATCCTTTTTAACTTCTCTGATAAACCATAAGGGATGACAGTGTTATCCCCCCTCTTGTTTCTGGTTTCTCCCTGTTGGTGTTGGGCCTCTTTCTTGCTTTGGTGAAGGCCCACTTAGGGTATCCACAAGCCTTAAAGGGAGTTCTGGATGTGTAATTTCTCCTTCTTGGCTGAAACACCACCGAGGGGGATAAATATCTCCGGCTCAACACCAGTCAGTCAGAACTGATGAAGCCTCTTGGATGAGAGGTGAAATGTCTTCGACCAAGAAATATAGTCCAGTTGCTTTTTTTTCTACGCTTTTTTCAGCTTACTATGACCTGGATGACTGAGAATCTGCACAGACATATTGTTTTAGCTAAAAGTTCCATTACCCTGTACTTTATTTGTTAAATTTTATTATTTAGTTTATACTGTATTCATTTATCTATTCGGATTCAACACTGTTGTTCTGTTGTTTGTGGTACAGCTAGAGTGGTATTTACATTAACTGTTTACATCAGGTCCTCAGTCATCCCTCCATTTCATAGTAAAACTTTCCAGAATGTGTTGTTGTGAAGTTGTTCTGGACTAAAAATGGTTTCCTGCCCTCCAGCAGTGCTTAAAGTATATAATAACTGTTCAAGTTTCAAACATATTGTGTCATAGACTGTGTTATAAACTGGAGTCTGTTTTCTCTTGTTAGGATCTCCACATCATCATGTGCAGATCCGTTCTACAGCAGGGGTTTTTAACTAAAATTTAAAGAGGTCCAGTTAGAGAAAAATTCTTGAAGCAAAAGGTTCAAAAGATCATAATGTCTAACTATTTAGTGTGATATATATTTAAGTAGCCTAGTAGTTGTGTCAACATCTGCATGTAATCAATACCTGACTGTTAAATCAAATGAATTAAATACAATTCAAAAACCTTTTGACAATATTTATTGTCACGCAAGATAGAACTGAACATATGTGTATGACTGCCGATATGTATAATGTTCTCTCATTTGCTAAATAAAAGTAGTATTTCACTTTTCTTTGTGGCAGATGATGCTTGACATGGGTACTTGCTTTATTTTATCACAAAGTTCTTGTTTTTGTTTTCCCTCAAGTAGTGTTTCACCTACTGCACTCATGCATTCTTTGACAACCCCTCCATCAGTAAATGGCTTTTTGTGTTAAGCCAAAATCCAAGCAACAATGAGGGAACACTCAAGCACGTTGTTGGGCTCAGGATCCTGGCGGACTGGTCATATTGGTCTTTGAGACTATTTTCTGTGATCTCACTTCAGATTTGAGTGGGTACGTTTGTTCAAGACCTTTATGTTTTGTCTCATAATGGTGTTTCACATTGGCACTTTTAATAAGTGCCACGGTTTCTGAACACATGAGACACACTGGTTTAGTGCTCCCAGTGGTAAGTATGAACAGAAATGAGTCTGTCCATTCTGGATTAAATGTTCTATTTTCATTGTCCACTTTTATTTTTCTGGAGAGTGCTATTTGTTCCTTATTTTTCTCTCCCTTTCTCCGTCTCACACATCTTTTCTTCAACTTTCTCCGGCACAGTCGTCTGTATCTCTCCCTTTGTTTTCTCTACATGTATCGCTATCTTTTTTTCTTTCTACTGTCTTTTCATGTGTAACTAGCCTATAATTCTCTCATCTCTCTGCACTATAGTCAGCATTTTTGTAAGTTATGCGTATAAATATCACTGCATTTCATTGTGTTGTTTCATCCCTTGTAATAACCTTATGCTGCTTTTATTTGTTCCAAGTATTTTTTTTTTTTTGTATATGTGAAATACTTGGGTCAATAAAAAGTAGTTTTTAAAGTGCTGGACAAATAAATTTGATTTGATTCGCCTTATAAATAGAAATCGAAATACAATGAGTTTTTGTTTTGCAAGTGTATTGCTATCACTATATCTTTTACTGTGTGACTGTGAGCAGGTGAGGACATGTATAATGCATCACCTATCAAATGTATAGACACTCAGTAAACACAGATATCGATTGAATGTAACAGAGAGAGAGAGAGAGAGAGAGATCACGGCTGTCTTTTTGAATGCAAGTTTAAGGAAGTGAGGCGGCACTCTCTCTGGAATGTGCAACTTCACGCAAATACCGTTCATCCTATTGCAATAACAATGGCATAATCAGATTCCTGACCATTTTCATGTATTATATGTGTGTGAAAGCTTAAGGATGGCAGAATAAAAGCAGAAACCCAGCAGGAAGTTGATCAAAAACACACAGACATGGAGCCAGAGCGGGAGTCACATGACTCAGAGGGTGCCTATTGAAGTGAATGGAGCAATTCATTGTGAATGGAGAAGTACACAAAGTATAAATGGCGAGTATGCAAAAACCGTAAAAGATATCAAGAAGCTTTCTGCACTATAAGTAGCTGAATTTCTCATGAGTTGAAATGGCATTTCTAGCCCAAGGTATGCTGGAGATATTATTGTTCAAAGAGGACCAGGGTTTCAAAACTTTCCCATTCATTTCAATGGGAACTTTTTTTTTTTTTTTTTTTTTAAAGCTGAATTTATTAAAAAAGTATAAATGTTACAAACAAGAAAAATACAAGTAAGCATGTCCTTAGAAAGCTGAACATTTTGATACCTGAATGGCTGTTGGATGTAGCTGAAAGTATGCTGAAGAAATCAGGTGCTGAAAAACGGAATAATAAAGAACCAGAACCAAAACCAGAATAATAAAGAAAAGGATAACATACTGTGGATGCTGCTGCATCAGCATCCACACAATAATAAAGACCAGGATAACAACAGTGTGGCTGCTTACTCAGCATCCACACAAAAACGGATGGAAGAACCCAGAATAATAAATAAATTCCAGGATTACATAGTGTGGATGCATTACTGCATCGACACAATAATAAATAATTGGATAACAATAGTGTGGCTACTGACTCAGCCTCCACACAATAGTAATAATAAATAATTGGATAACAGTGTGGATGTTTTTTAGCCTCCACACAATAAAGAACAGGGAAACATTGTACAGATGCTTGTCAGCCTCCACACAATAACAAACCCAGGATCATTGAGGAGCAGCTTCCCAACATCATAATTTACACTGCTGATTTGCTCTGCACTTACGTACCACACAAAGGTGGTCCTCACTGTCGCACAGTGGCCAAGGATTGTGCTCGTCCTCCGACCTCAGCAGGGCCTCCAGCACAGCCTCCTGAGCCAGAATATTTTCTTCCTCCTGTAGAGCAAGACATTTATTCAAGCACTGATCAGATCAAGTTAGAAATTAAAACCCATCATTTTGGTTGCTGTGATGCAAGCTGGGCACCTGGTGTTATTGACATGTTAGAGTCTTGAACATTAATTGCAACTCTTCAGAGCTGTAATCATTCACCCCTTACTCAAATGGTGGATCTCTTACCTCCAATATTTCATTAGTCCTGTCCAGGATCTTCTTCACATCTGTCAAACCCTCCTGCTCCTTCATATCCCAGTCCTTAAGGGAAATATCAATCACACTGGTGGGGGAGAGGGGGCGGGGGGTGCAAGAAAAACAGCATTTGGTGATTTCTCTTATTAGTCCATGCATTCTCCCAAATCATACATTTTCAAAATTCTAAAAGCCATTAATATGACATTCACAGAAAATGACTCCTTGTAACCTCTAACTATTCCTGAATACAGTTAGTTTTACTGAAAATAACAGCCCAGTATGCAGCTTTTACATACAGAAAACATTCTTTTCGTTTCTATTTTTCCATAGTAGTAGCTCCTGTAGTTTGGTGGATGACAGTGACTGCAGAGATCCAGTACATTTAACATCTTACCACCTTCAGCAGCTTAATAAATGCCATGTTTCAAATGACTAAGCCACCACACGAAACTGCATTAAAAAGTGCTAAAGCAGGGGTGCCCACACTTTTTCGCCTTGCAAGCTACTTTTCAAATTACCAAGTCAAAATGATCGACCTACGCGCGGGCACAAAAATTATATGTATGAATGAGTGTCGTAGTTTTATGAACAGTCTGAAAGTGCCGCTCCACATTTCCCTTCTTCGGAATAGTGGTGGTAGATTAGTACATCAAGCAAACGCATTTCAAATATAACAAAGCGAAAAAAAAGTCCTCCTCCCATTCCGCATGGAATGTTTTCAGTTTCTTACTTGATTCAGCTCCCCCACTCATTTTATACCCTTTAAAACGTGTTTGCCCCCTTACTGATTTCTTATCTTTTTGCATGTTTGTCATACTGTAATGTTTCAGATCATCAAACAAATTTAAATATTAGTCAACGATAACACAAGTAAACACATCATGCAGTTTTTAAATGAAGGTTTTTATTATTAAGGGAAAACAAAATCCAAAACTACAAAGCCCTGTGTGAATAAGTGTTTGCCCCCTAAACCTAATAACTGGTTGGGCCACCCTTAGCAGCAACAACTGCAATCAAGCGTTTTCGATAACTTGCCATGAGTCTTTTACAGCGCTGTGGAGGAATTTTGGCCCACTCATCTTTGCAGAATTGTTGTAAGTCAGCCACATTGGAGGGTTTTCGGGCATGAACTGCCTTTTTAAGGTCATGCCACAGCATCTCAATTGGATTCAGGTCAGGACTTTGACTAGGCCACTCCAAAGTCTTCATTTTGTTTTTCTTCAGCCATTCAGAAGTGGACTTGCTGGTGTGCTTTGGATCATTGTCCTGCTGCAGAACCCAAGTTCGCTTCAGCTTGAGGTCACAAACGGATGGCCGGACATTCTCCTTCAGGATATTTTGGTACACAGCAGAATTCATGGTTCCACTTATCACAGCATGTCTTCCAGGGCCTGAAGCAGCAAAACAGCCCCAGACCATCCCACTACCACCACCATATTTTACTGTTGGTATGATGTTCTTTTTCTGAAATGCGGTGTTACTTTTACGCCACACATAATGGGACACACACCTTCCAAAAAGTTCAACTTTTGTCTCGTCTGTCCACAGAGTATTATCCCAAAAGTCTTGGGGATCATCAAGATGTTTTCTGGCAAAACTGAGACGAGCCTTTATGTTCTTTTGGCTCAGCAGTGGTTTTCGTCTTTGAACTCTGCCATGCAAACCATTTTTGCCCAGTCTCTTTCTTATGGTGGAGTCATGAACACTCAGCTTAACTGAGGCAAGTGAGGCCTGCAGTTCTTTGGATGTTGTTGTGGGGTCTTTTGTGACCTCTTGGATGAGTTGTCGCTGCGCTCTTGGGGTAATTTTGGTCGGCTGGCCACTCCTGGGAAGGTTCTCCACTGTTCCATGTTTTCGCCATTTGTGGATAATGGCTCTCACTGTGGTTCGCTGCAGTCCCAAAGCTTTAGAAATGGCTTTATAACCTTTTCCAAACTGATAGAGCTCAATTATTCTCTTTCTCATTTGGTTTTGAATTTCTTTGGATCTCGGCATGATGTCTAGCTTTTGAGGATCTTTTGGTCTACTTCACTTTGTCAGGCAGGTCCTATTTAAGTGATTTCTTGATTGCGAACAGGTGTGGCAGTAATCAGGCCTGGGTGTGGCTAGAGAAATTGAACTCAGGTGCAATAAACCAGAGTTAAGTTATGTTTTGACAGGGGGGCGAACATTTCTTCACACAGGGCTATGTAGTTTTGGATTTTGTTTTGCCTTAATAATAAAAACCTTCATTTAAAAACTGCATGATGTGTTTACTTGTGTTATCTTTGACTAATATTTAAATTTGTTTGATGATCTGAAACATTACAGTGTGACAAACATGCAAAAAGATAAGAAATCAGTAAGGGGGCAAATACTTTTTCACACCACTGTATATGAATGATTGTTACTTTCTGCTTTTCCTGTTAGGGGTCGCCACACTGACCATTCGCATGTTAACATTTGGAATGTGTTTTACAGATACATCTAATTTATTTTTAAATAGCACATGATCTACCAACACTACTTTTGCGATTGACGTATTGGGCACCCCTGTGCTAGAGCAACAGAGGTGTCTGAATGGTGATAAGCTCTTAAGCAGTCTTATTTGATCTTGTGTGACCAGTAATGTATAGTGACTAATGCTAGCCAATGTTGTTCCGCATGTGTTTGTTTGTTAGCAGGATTATGGACAAACGACTAAATGGATCATCAACATACTTGGTACAGAGATTGGTGGGGACCAGACAGATGCAGCAGCCATTTAAAGTCAACATTGAAAACCCTATTTGACACGTATTCTACCATAACTTTGCCTATAATGGTGATAGAACCCTGGGATGTTCAGGTAGGATGCACAGTACAACTGCCTATCATACCCTAAAGATGCTCCAGATCAAGGATTTTAGGACATTTTGTGTTGTTCTGGATCTCATTTTTCTACAAGTGACCCATTTCTGTGAGCAAATGTTATGCCTTGGTGGAGGTACATGTGCTCTGAGTGCTCTTGTTGGTTGAAGGTGAGCCAAACTATGCAGGGGTTTATGTGAAGTCAGATTTCACAACCTAATTAGAATGATTAAAAGATGTAATATGTACCACCCTAACAGATGCAACACAGTGAGCAAGAGTGTGACAAAAACAGTCTGTACACTCCCAAACAAACCTGAGGTTTAATCAGCCAAAGTAAGTGAACTCACCTGCTTGGATGCACCAAACAGTAGCTGTAAAGGGCCTTTATGATTATTTACCAATCTAGCGAGAGCTCATAAATCCTACTGGCAACATCTGTCAGCTGACCAAAAAAAGTGAAGCCTGCTTTTGTCAAGCTCCATTATTTAAAAAAAAGTTTCAATTAACATGCATTTTATTAAATCTAATCACTATTATCATTACAAACATGTGTTGTACTAAAAATGTAAATCTTGGTAGGTGTAGCAACAATAATTAAAGTAAATTCATTCGACCACAATAGCTGCTATTCAGCAAAATTGACCCGTGTTCTCATTACATTATATCTGATGAGATTTGAGGTCAGACAGAAACATTACCCATCCAAAGGATTCCGATTCTGATCATGGAGGTCATATGAATCCCAGAGAAGAGTATGATTCCCTTCTGTGGTGTAGGTGGACTTCTCTGTTACATCTGTAATGGCGCTGGAGAGCATGTCACCAATGGAACTTTGTTCAGGATCCTCCAGATTGCTTTGTGAATGTAGTATCCCATCCCTGCTCTGTATACTGCTCAGCAACTCAGTCTGTGTAGGCTGATCTTGAGATCTGTCAGAGCGATTGGCATTAGTGTGGGGGTCTGACAGACCATACAGATCAACATCTCTCTGCTGTGGTGTTGGATTTTGAGTGATGGTGACAGTATATGAGTGCTCCAGATTGTCTATCGGCAAGCTAAGCCAAGGGTTACTGGGTAGTGCAGCCGAGCGATTTACTTGGATCTCAAAGTTGAGAAAATCCATGGTTTCTTTGGGGATGATCTGGAAGTTAGCCCTGGATGAGTTTTCCACAGAACCAAAGTCAAATGCCAGTCTGTCATCCTCAAAACCTGAAACACACTCTTTGGGGATTTGAGGTGTGGCAGGTCTCCCAGAGTCTCTGGTTCTGTCTGGTTTACCCAAGACCTCTACTCCTTCCCTCCCTACCCCGGCCTTCAGCTGGCTAATCATTGTTCCATCAAATCCCGATTCCTTAGCGGTTTCACATCTAGTGAGGCCAAACTCTGAAGGGCCGTCTTTAACATCTTTGGTTGTTATATTTGTAGCGCTGTCACCAGATGGCAGATTCACATGGCTGCTCCGCAATAACTCAAACTGCCACTGTAAGGCCAGCTGTACGTGACTGACAGCCACAGGTCCTGAAGAAATTAGAAGCTTCCTCAGGATCATGCACCTGATAGAGAAAAAAAAAAAAAGACTGAAATTGGCCTTGTAGCAGAATAAAAACCTAAAATCTTGGTGTGTGTATAGGAAAGCATCCATTAGTCATACTACAAACAGTCCATCTGTTTCTACAAAGACAAACTATTCCATGTCCACAACTGCTACACATGTACTAAACATGTTAGAAGTGGGCAATCTGGAGAAATTGTGTATTGCTGTACACACACAATTTAGTCATGCAACATAATTGTATACACATATGCAATACAGTTTTTGGACAGTAAATAAAGTAGCCATTTCCAGAACTTTAAACCAGATTAGCCATTAAGTGCTCACAACCTTGCATGTCAACAGATCTCCGCAACAGCTGGACAAACTGTTGATAAACGCCATATAGATAGGAGAAAGAGCAAAAAAAAGGGACCTTGAGACAAATTGGTTTTGTTAATTGGACAGTTTATAGGTAAAAATAACTAGATGGAGTGTCCGATTTTGGAGATAAACATATTCCAATCCCTTTGCTTGTTGGGCACTTTGAATTGTATATTTCATTTTTAATTGATAAAATTACTGTCATGGCCCATCAATCTACACTCTTAAACCAAAATGACCAAGTAAAAAGTTTTTAATCCTAAACTCCATTTTTATACCTTCAAATCACAAAAACACAATAACTCAATGCACTTTACATAGCAAGGTCTAGACCTTACTATGTTATAAATAAAAGCCCAACAATCCCCCTTAAGCATGAAGCAAAAAAATTAATTTCTTTAGGTGAAAGAGATTTAGCAGAAAGAATAGTGGTTCCTAATCTTTTGACTTATAAGCACTTAAAATTAAGCAGCACATTCTTTTCCTTTCATAGTGGTAAGGCCACTGCGGCCCGGGTTCAAGTCAGGATTGCATCAGGAAGGGCATCTGGCGTAAAACACATGCCAAAAACAAAACCATAGTCATATAAAATATTCGATTCTTTATAATTTAATAACTATTTGAATATTATTACACATCTCTGCTGAAAAGCCAGGGCCAGATTTACTCAGTGATCCCTGTAATATGCACTTTAATTTTAAATTGTCTCCATCAAATCCCAGATGCTGGGCATACAGTTGAAATCAGACGTTTACATACACTTGGGCTGAAAACAAACCTTTTTTTTTTTTTTTTTTTTTAAAACAGCACTACAGCTGTTATGTTAAACTGTCATTTTGACAAGTTGGTTAGGACAAGTACTTTTTGCATGGCAAGTAATTTTCCAACAGGTCTTTACAAATGGATTATTTCACTTAATTCATTATATCACACTTCCAGTGGGTCAGAAGTTTACATACTCAATTGACTGTGCCTTTAAACATCTTGAAAAATTCCAGAAAATGTTGTCATGGCTTTAGATGCTTCTGATTGGCTAAATGACATCATCTGAGTCATAGGAGATGCAGCTTTGGATGTATTTTAAGTACCTCTTCCTTTGACATAATGGGAAAATCAAACAAAATCAGCCAAAACGTGGGAAAGAAAGAAAAAAAAAAAAAAGGGGACCCCCGAAAGTCTGGTTCATCCTTGGGGGGAGCAATTTACGAACAGCTGAAGGTTCCATGTTCATTTGTACAAACAATACCACGCTAGTATAAACACCATGGGACAACGCAGCCATCATAATGCCCAGGAAGAAGACAGGTTTCGTCTCCTAGAGATGAACGTACTTTGGTCTGAACAGTACAAATCAATCCCAGAGCAACAGCAAAGGGCCTTGTGATGACACTGGAGGAAACAGGTACCAAAGCATCTATATCCATAGTAAAATGAGTCTTATATTGACTGAAAGGCTGCTCAGCAAGGAAGAAGCTACTGCTCCAAGACTGCTATTAAAAAAAGAGGCCAACTACAGTTTGCAGCTGTACATGGGGAGAAAGATCGGGCTTTGTGGAGAAATGCCCTCTAGTCTGATGAAACAAAAACTGAAAATGTTTGGCCATAATGACCACTGTTATGTCTGGAGGAAAAAGAAAGAGGCTTGCAAGTCAAAGAAAACCATCCCAACTGTGAAGCATAAGGTGGCAGGATCATGTTGTGGGGGTGCTTTACTGCAGGAGGGACTTCACAGTACAGTTGGCATCATAAGGAAGGAAGATTAGGTCCACATACTGAAGCAACAGCTCAAGACATCAGCCAGGAAGTGAAAGCCTACTGTGAAACCTCACTCAGTTACACCTGTTCTATCTGGAGGAATGAACTAAAACTCTAGCCAACTTATTGGAAGAAGCTTGTGGAAAGCATCCAGAAACATTAGACCCAAGTTAAACAATGTACCAAATACTAACCAAGTGTCTGTAAACTTCTCACCCACTAAAATAAATCTTTTTCTCTACTATTATGACATTTCACATTCTTATAGTAATCCTAACTACCCTAAGACAGGGACTGTTTAGAGGATTAAATACCAGGAGTTGTGAAAAACTGAGTTTAAATGTATTTGGCTAAGATGTATGTAAACCTCTGACTTCAACTATATTGGTAAGAAACTACTAATAGGAACACTAATACAAAGAAACTATAGATTTCTCTTTATCATTTCTTATCTTACTGCTGAGACATCTTCTTGCCCTTCTGCTGAATCTCCTTATCTGGGATGGCAATAGACAGATGAGCCAGATACAGCAGTTCTTCCATACTGGGAGGGGGATTCTTCTTCAAGAAAGTAGACAGTCTGTGCCTCCATGCAGGGATCGATTCCCAGTTCCTCCTCTGCTGCTGTGGGAGAGCACGATCTGTAACACCTGACAGCAGCTCCTGGAGGAAGTTCTCACAGAGGACAAGACTATACCAGTGGTTTGCCTGTAAGAAGAGTAGACAGGTTCAGGATATACGTACAGAACAGTATATTGGGTCACAAATTCAAACGCCATTTCTGCTGTTCTTTTTATTTGAAAAAGTTTTTTTTTTTTTTTTTTTTTTTTTTTTTTTTTTTTTTTTTTTTTTTGGCTTTCATTTCACAGTAAGTCGCAGCGAGGCAAACAGGACAAAGACAGTGAAGTAGGTGGGGGTGGGGAGCTTTGACTTTTACTCGCCAACCATCATTGCAGGTGTTTTCATTGCTTAGACACCTCGCCATATACTATATGTGGCCGGCAAGGGTTGAACCTGAAACTAAGAATTTTGGATGCCTTGTACACTTTGAACTGATTTTAGTGCTTTCACTCAAACTGACACCAACTCTGTTCAATGCTTATACTTCAAATGCTTTAGGTACTTTAACTCAGAAGATGGCAATTAAAACATCTTACATGCAAACAATATTTTAAAAAGGTTGAAATATAGTGTTCACATCTGAAATGGCCAGTGTAAATGAGCACATTTGATTTTTTTTAATAGCTTGAAACACAATTCTCAAATATTCAGTTTCTAAGATAGAATTTAAAATGCCATCTTGTGCTTTGAGAACTGACCTAAAAATGATTAACAGTTTATTGAAATTCACATTACTAGGCACTGCAGTGGATTGGGGATCTCTAGACTACAGCAGAGAACCTTGTTGTAGCAGTGATGGTAGTTGGAAACTGCTCTGAGGGTTTGAACAATGATGTGCACAGTAGACTGGAGTTTCTCCTTCAGCCTTTCCAGATCCAGAACCCAGTGTTCCCCACTCTGATCGTCAAACGGCAGGATCTCTGCTAAAGTGTGGATCAAATCTTCAGCACAGCGAACAAGTGCCTAATAAGTGGAAAGTGAGAGGGGCCATTTTATGGTTATTTACATACAAATGAAGTGAACAATACCACTTAAATTAAAATCACAGCACATATGTGGGGCGGCTGTGGCTCAGGAGGGAGCGGGTCATTTCTTAACCAGAGGATTAGCAGTTGGATTCCAGTCAACATGTCGAAGTGCCTTTGAGCAAGACACCGAGCCCCCAGTTGCTCCTGGTGATAACACCGGTGTATGAATGTGTGAGCGTTTGGGAGTGCGAATGGGTGAATGGCCAAGTAGTGTGAAAGCACTTAGTGTGCTGTAAAGCGTAAAAAGGCGCTATACATGTATAAGACCATTTACCATATGACAATGATAACCACCGACTACATTTAAGACATAAAAAAAAATAAAGAAACCAGGCTACATGTCACACAAAGTAAAGAAACAGAACAGCTAAATGAATACCATAGCAGGAGTGTGAATGGATGCTTCAAACTGGGAGACCAAATTCACCCCCTCTGCAGCATCCTTGGCAATCTCTACTTTGTAAGGCTGAAGCTTCTCTTGAAGTGTTTCAATTTGCTCTGTGATCTATAAACACAAGTAAATACATACTGTTCATAAAAGGTAGATTGGCATTTTAATAATTCTTACTTATCTTGCCATAAGGCCATCAGCAAACTTTTAAGAGGAGGACTGCAGTGTTAAAGTCAGTGAAGATTTTATGAAAAGCACGAGAATCACAGTGGCAACATTAGAATACCTTAATGCTGTTAAATGTACCTTTTTCAAATATGCCACTAGCCAAAAACTTTCTCTCTTGCTAAACCAAAGCAAGGTTTAAAATGACCAGTTTAAGCCATATGAAATCTAAGGGTGAAGAGAATTTGTACATCTTTTAAGGGGAAAAACTAAAAGGTTTCACAAGTAAAGGATGATGATCCCAGACTATACTACTGTTCAATTTTAATTTTGAAGTGCTAGGCAAAATCCCTTGAATGCTAGTGAAGTCTCAATTTTCTCAAGTATTTCCAAGAACAAAAACGCACATTCAAGCCTCAGCAGTCCAAGTCATGCCACAGTTTAATGAAACTGATAGTTATGGGTGCTGTAATTGAACCTTTACTTATAAAACCTACTCTTGACCTAGGTGTTCTGGCTAATTATAGAACAATATCCAGTCTCCCTAACAATCTCCTCCTAACCTCAGACAAAAGACTGACTAAACTTGTCCTCTTAGATCTCAGTGCTGCTTTTGACACCAATGATCACAGCATCTTATTACAGGGAACTGAAACATGTTACTGGGATTAAAAGGACCTGCACTAAGTTAGAGCTTAATGGAGTTACAGTGCCTTGCAAAAGTATTCGGCCCCCTTGAACTTTGCGACCTTTTGCCACATTTCAGGCTTCAAACATAAAGATATAAAACTGTAAATTTTTGTGAAGAATCAACAACAAGTGGGACACAATCATGAAGTGGAACGAAATTTATTGGATATTTCAAACTTTTTTAACAAATAAAAAACTGAAAAATTGGGCGTGCAAAATTATTCAGCCCCTTCACTTTCAGTGCAGCAAACTCTCTCCAGAAGTTCAGTGAGGATCTCTGAATGATCCAATGTTGACCTAAATGACTAATGATGATAAATAGAATCCACCTGTGTGGAATCAAGTCTCCGTATAAATGCACCTGCACTGTGACAGTCTCACAGGTCCGTTTAAAGCGCAGAGAGCATCATGAAGAACAAGGAACACACCAGGCAGCTCCGAGATACTGTTGTGGAGAAGTTTAAAGCCAGATTTGGATACAAAAAGATTTCCCAAGCTTTAAACATCCCAAGGAGCACTGTGCAAGCGATAATATTGAAATGGAAGGAGTATCAGACCACTGCAAATCTACCAAGACCTGGCCGTCCCTCTAAACTTTCAGCTCATACAAGGAGAAGACTGATCAGAGATGCAGCCAAGAGGCCCATGATCACTCTGGATGAACTGCAGAGATCTACAGCGGAGGTGGGAGACTCTGTCCATAGGACAACAATCAGTCGTATACTGCACAAATCTGGCCTTTATGGAAGAGTGGCAAGAAGAAAGCCATTTCTTAAAGATATCCATAAAAAGTGTCGTTTAAAGTTTGCCACAAGCCACCTGGGAGACACACCAAACATGTGGAAGAAGGTGCTCTGGTCAGATGAAACCAAAATCAAACTTTTTGGCAACAATGCAAAACGTTATGTTTGGCGTAAAAGCAACACAGCTCATCACCCTGAACACACCATCCCCACTGTCAAACATGGTGGTGGCAGCATCATGGTTTGGGCCTGCTTTTCTTCAGCAGGGACAGGGAAGATGGTTAAAATTGATGGGAAGATGGATGGAGCCAAATACAGGACCATTCTGGAAGGAAACCTGATGGAGTCTGCAAAAGACCTGAGACTGGGACGGAGATTTGTCTTCCAACAAGACAATGATCCAAAACATAAAGCAAAATCTACAATGGAATGGTTCACAAATAAACATATCCAGGTGTTAGAATGGCCAAGTCAAAGTCCAGACCTGAATCCAATCAAGAATCTGTGGAAAGAACTGAAAACTGCTGTTCACAAACGCTCTCCATCCAACCTCACTGAGCTCAAGCTGTTTTGCAAGGAGGAATGGGCAAAAATTTCAGTCTCTCGATGTGCAAAACTGATAGACATACCCCAAGCGACTTACAGCTGTAATCGCAGCAAAAGGTGGCGCTACAAAGTATTAACTTAAGGGGGCTGAATAATTTTGCACGCCCAATTTTTCAGTTTTTTATTTGTTAAAAAAGTTTGAAATATCCAATAAATTTCATTCCACTTCATGATTGTGTCCCACTTGTTGTTGATTCTTCACAAAAAAATACAGTTTTATATCTTTATGTTTGAAGCCTGAAATGTGGCAAAAGGTCGCAAAATTCAAGGGGGCCGAATACTTTCGCAAGGCACTGTATATTACCAAAATAATCACATGACATTCTGGTAGATACCGTCACAGTCCCACAAGAGTGATGAGATTTTTCTATTGCAAAATTACAATCATTACATCCCTAATACTAAATATTGTACTGTGACCAATCCATGCATTTGTGACAAGATAGTTATCGGCCAGAATAAAGCCAATCCATATAGAACTAAAGTCTCGTATTTGAGCAAACTCAGCCCTGTTTTTGAGAGTCGCATGTCACATAACCAATAAGCTGCTATATTAATCAGTACAACTCCCTACACTGCCTGTGTGTGGGCTGGCATATCACTCCTACTTTAGTTGTGACCTAAAGCCTATGCTTTAAAGTCTATTTCCCCCCTCAGAGCTATGCATGTAAAATATTCCACAGAATCCACAAAAATAATACAACTCTTTAATATCAGGATGTCCCAATAGTTCCCTAAAAGGCCTCCAGTTAATCCAAAATGCTGCAGCCAGAGTACTGACAGAAACTAGCAAGAGAGATCATACTTCTCCTATATTAGCTTCTCTCCACTGGCTCCCTATAAAATCCAGAATCGATTTTAAAATCATACAAAGCCCTTAATGACAAGGCTTCAATGTATAGAGACCTCATAGAGCCTTATCCTAACAGAGCACTTCGCTCTCAGAGTGCAGGTCTACTAATGGTTCCCAAAATCCACAGAAGCAGAATGGGAGGCAGAGCCTTTAGCTGTCAAGCTCCTCTCCTATGGAACCAGCTCCTAGTCTCAGTTCGGGAGGCGGACACCCTCTCTACCTTTAAGATTAGACTTAAGACGTTCCTTTTTGATAAAGCTTATAGTTAGGGCTGGATCAGGTGACCCCAAGTCTTCTTCTAGTTATGTTGCTATAGACCTAGACTGCTGAGGGTCTTCCCATGATGCTCTGAGTTTTTCTCCTCACTGTCCATGCTAAAAAAAAAAAAAAAAAATCACAAATCTACAATCTCATAATGGTAATGTGATTAGTCCATTTTCCTTTCAAGCAGCAAAGACACCACCAAAATCTATGCTGAAAGCAGCCTGTGACCATCATTTTTAGGTGGTCTTGTTTAGTTTACTCAGAGGTTTGACTAACATCTTCCACACTAGTGTAGATTAACCATATTGAAAAGGCAAATGCACCACAGTTTGTCTATAAAGTAAACCAAACAAGGTAGGTAACACACCAAACTGAAAATGCTGTCAGCTGACTCACCAACAGTGCATCCTCTTGTAGCTGGAACACTTGCAGCTGCAAATTAGCTTTAGAAAAGGCCTGTTGCAACAGCATCTCCACCTTTTCCACAGCTGCAGTGATCCTGTAAAATGTAAAAGCTTTAATTAGCATCATCAGTTCATATTCGTTAAAACATACTATACATGCAGTATATGACAATACTGTTGCCCATCAGTTATGCAGGCACTGAGATTTACTTGTCTATGTTAGAAAGTGACTATGGTCCCTGTGAATCACACTGTCAAATCTTAAAGCAAGTAAATACCTGGATGTAATCAAATTTCCTTCAGTTTACTTTATTCAGAGGTCAACAGGACATGTAACTGCTCAAACTGATTGTAAATTTTAAGAACACCCTCTGTTTGACCATGAGGCAAATTTCATCAAATTGCCTGCTGTGCTTAGACATATCATACATTGTTGCATTTGAACAGGTCATCACAGTTCAAATTCTTTTTTCTTTTTTTTTTTTTTAAACCACGTTCGAAAAAGTGACTACTGATTCTAGAGTTGTAAAGAAAACAATGGGTAATGAAACCCCTTCATTCTATGTCTGTTCTCCCAGCATAATTAAAAATGCAACTAAGGAGCAACGATAAGGGGGTGTGGCCTCATTCCTACATAACACACAACTTTGAGGGCCAGAGGTGGGGGGAAGAGACACCCCCAAAAAAAAAAAAAAAAAAAAAAAAAAAAAAAAAAAAAAAAAAAACCCCGAGCCACAAGCGAATTAAGCGTCTTCTTAGGACCCCCTGTGGCCACCACAGGGCCGCCAAGAGCACTTGAAATGTCCTACAAGAGAACTTGTTTATGCATTGCAGGGCACGGCTCAATTCCCTGACAAAGTTCAAATGAACAGCCAACAAACCCGCTGCCAATGTAATTGTAGGGCCATATTTGTGACCTACTATTAGCCTGCAGAAAAATGTCATCACTGCTTTGATCATGGTTGAAAGCACAACTTCTTCCAGCTCACATGAATGTCCATCATAAGTGTCGGACAAGGAAACTAAATCTATTTCTCATTACTTCACTCTCAAAAGGCTTATTACTACTCCACCAGTCTAAATATTCACTATATGACATGCAAGGTGCACTTTTAATAAACAGAATGTGAATGTGTGTCACGCCGTGTTGAATTTTGGGTAAATGTGCCATTTTGGGAGGATCACGCCCATCATCAATAGCAGCAGACTGAAAACTTTTCTTTTTTCTGTATATCTGAATGCTGTGCAGTGACAGAGGAGAACTGGTCCAAAGTTCACTTTAGTGATGAAAGCAAGTTTAAATTTATTTGGGTCTGATGGGAAACATTACGTTCGTCATGAAACTGGGGAAAGACTGAACCCAAAGTGAGTAAAGACAGTGAAAGGTGGAGAAGGAAGTGTCATGGTTTGGGAAATGTTTTCTGCAGCAGGCGTTCAGCCTCTTGTACAGTTACATGACAGAGTGAATGCAAATATTTATCAGAACCTTCCTTCGACAACAAGCAGTTCCTCCCCTGCATTCATCACCCAATCACCCAGCAATTTTCATGCAGGACTATGCTCCCTTTTACAAAGTCAAACAGGTAAAGCAGTTCCTCACAACTGAAAACATTGAAATAATGAAGTAGCCAGCCCAGAGTCCTGAACTAAACCCAATAGAAAACCTCTGGAAAATCTCTGGCAACAAAGTCATGGCCAAGAAACCTACTAATATCACCAAACTGTGGAAGAGACTGGAAGAAGAGTGGACCAAAATCACACCAGAGCAGTGTGAGACTAGTGATGTACTGTGGCCGCAGATGTGCTGTACACTTCCTACTAACTGACTGTTAACCTTCAGAAAATATTGTGATCTTTGTCTGTGCAACAGTAATTGCTGTTCTCTAATTTTGATCGTGTTTTGGGCAAAATAAAGTTTTTTGTTTTTTTTTAAAGTGCATGGTTATTTTGTAAAACACTGTTCTAGTAGCATGGTATAGCCACAGCAAGAATTCCTTCAAATGTTGAGCAATGAAGAGTACATTATTTCTAGAAAAAAGAAAAAAAAAAAAAAAGTGTTCATAAACTATTCTCTAATTTTGATCTCCAGTGTATATATTGTTTAGTATTTTTCTATCTTAACGCATACATATTGTATGCCTCTCTTCATCAGGTTCACATATCAACAAGGAGAAATGCATCCACCAATACCATCAGGTACAGGCCAGATTGGCAACAGGAAATGCTTTTGGGATCATGGCTTCAAGATCCTGCATCTTCAACGGGATGCTGCCATACCAGGATGTAGTTGATCAGTTGCATGGCATGCATTGGAAGTGTCACCACAGTGGATTAAGGTCTGGCCTGAGAGCAATACTGGGTTCTGTGACCGACTTAGCTAAGACCAATACCTGCTGTGGTTCTGAAGCATGTCAAAGGCAGTGTGGGTGAAGAGGGCAGTCCCAGCCATTGCCTGGTAGCATGGCTCCATCTCAGGATGACGCAGTTTCTGGACCATGCTCTCACAATGTCTCAATAGCTCATCCAATCCCAGCTCTCTGCACACCAGAACATAAAAATACAGATACAGGTTACTTTACAGATGGGGTAGTTATCAGTCAGACCATTTAGCAAACCAAAATCGGTCTAGAAAGAGATCAGATGTGACCCTGACCTCCTAAGCTGCTGGAACTTGGCCTTGTTGGTGGAGGAGAAGTGATGGAGTTCAATGAAAGTGGCGGGAAGGGGCAGCCTGGACAGAGCTTGCAAGGCAGAGATAAATGAGGGCAGTTGCTGGACCACGGACAGGAACTCAAGGACAAAAGCATCAATCTCCTGCAGGGAGCAGCACAGAGCCAGTCATTTAATTTGCTACCATCATAAGACCAGCTTTTGCAACTTTTCACTGTCAAGTTTACACACACACACACACACACACACACACACACACACACACACACACTTCATTCCAGTGATGATTCAAGTTCATTATGGACTGAAAACTGCTCTGATTTATTAACAGAAGATGCTGTAAGTTCAGGAGTTAGAGTGGGTCATCTCCTAACCGGAGGATTAGCGGTTTGATTCCCAGCTTGTCCAGTCCATTTTGAAGCATCCTTGAACAAGACACTGAATGCCCAAGTTGCTCCTGGTGATGACACCGGTGCATGAATGCGTGAGCAGAATGCGTGAATGGCCAAATAGCGTGAAAGTGCTTTGAGTGTGCTGCAATGCATAAAAAAAAACGCTATACAAGTATATGACCCTTTGCCATCTTATAGCTTGGGATTTGTAAACTGTCCATGTAAAATTTGAGCTGTTTTGACTGGGGCCTAATAATGCTACCCCTGTAGTGATTTAACACAAGCCTGTTAGCTAATCATAGAATCTGGTCAGCCATCACCAGTACAGTAGCAAATCTAGTATTACGCCCTACATTAAGGGAACACAACTTAAAAATCACTGTTTTTAAACAGATTTTTAAGGTAAACAGTGACTGTTAAGTAGCGTAGCCAGCTAACAAGGGTCAAAATTGTGGAAGCAAAGGCTAAACATTTTACTATAACCTAAATATTGTACTGTCACCTTAAGAGTTTTAATCAGCCAGCAGCCCAAACCTGTAGAAAGTTTAACATTTTTATGTTACTGAACTTACTCCACAACAAAATTATCCATCCATTATCTATACCGCTTATTCCTGAATAGGGGCTGGGGCGTTTCCAAGCTGACACTGGGCAGGAAGTAGGTACATCCTGGACAGGTCACCAGTCTAAACACAGGCATGGCACATAGACAAACAACCACACACACACACACACACACACACACACACACACACACACACACACACACACACACACACACACACTCCTATGGGCAATTTAGAGTCACTAATCAACGTAAGCTGCATGTCTTTGGACTGTGTGAGGAAGCTGGAGAGAACCCACGCAGGTACAGAGAGAACAAACTCCACACAGAAAGGCACTGGGCTTGAACCAGGAACGTTCTTGCTGTGAGGAAACCGCTAACCACTATGCTGCCCACAATAAAATTATGAGATACCATATCTCTTACACACAGCTATGTCTCTGTTAAGACAATGGTTTTCTTGGAGGTAGGAAAAAGCAAAACTATTGACAGATTATATTATCCAAATACAAGTTACCTTAATGAAGGCTACCCAGCTCTGGTGAGAGTAAATAAAGTAGCCACCCAGAGATGTTGTTAGTTGGCTTTTGTCAATGTAGTTGGAAAGCTCTGGGATTCCTTTCAGAAAAACTCTCTGCAAAAGATGAAATCAGAGTTACTCACTGAAGTCAAATTCAAAACAGATTCAGCGTACAGTAGGTTATGTGCTGTTTCAGTCACCTTGAATGAGGCAGCGTGAGACTTTGATGGAGCCAGGATTTTCAGCAACAACTTGAAAACATCCTTTTTTAAGGGCTTAGTTATATATACAGTGTGGATTGTCCGCTTGTGCAGCTAGAAAACAAAGGTAAACAGAAACATTCAGACCAACCGATATATTAATACTAAATCAAATGATTTGGGCTGCTCACACTGATGCAGTAGCCATACCCAAACTTTTATGGTCTTGTATTGTTCAAGCACCAAAAAACACAATGCAACCAATAGTATGTTGTTGGTGTTTGACCCTCCCAGCCTGATAAAACATAAATATGTGCAATGCACACTGGCTGAGATCCATGACTGCAAGTGCTCATATTAGCTACAGGTAGGTTATAGTTAATCTTAGCTGTAACCAACATCAGCAGTGCACCGCTGCTTATCAGAGACTTTCTGTGGGATCTTCCGGGACTGTCTCCCACACAGTACTGGTGGGTGACACTGTGTGGAATGGGGCTAATGAACTCTAGGCCTGCCTGGAGTGGAAAAATACCAGTAGAGTGAAAGAGATGGTCTGAAAGCTACTGGTTGAGTCAGAGAAGCTGTACGACACTGAAGTTACCGTGTGATTCGACAGTTAAGGGAGACATTACAGTGCAGAGTGACATTTTCTCAATTTTTCCCACTTCTAAATGCTGTGAAAGGGTTTTAGACATTCTAGAAAAACCCTCAACAGACAGTGACACCCACTTTCAAATTTGTGAAAACTTTCTCTTGAATGAGACCCAGATGTCTGAGGTCATGATGATCTTGACCTCTGAGCACCAAACCAAATCTAGTCAGTTCATCCTTCAATCCAAGAGGACATTTGTACCAAACTTGAAGAAATTCAGAAAGCATTTCCGAGATATTGCACTCACAAGAACGGAAAACATAATGCCTCCAGCCATGGCTATCGCTGGTGCGGAGGCATAAAAAGAAAACATTTCCAACATACCATGTGCAGTTATCGGGGATAAGAATACATTAAATAATTTTTCATCTCCAAAACCTAGTGCTCTCATTTTCTCAGAGAAGAGAAAATTTTTGGTTGATTTTGACAGAGCAACTTTCACTGGCGTGAATAAATGCCATCTTGGAGTCTAGCGTCCAGTTGTCTTAACATGGCGTGGCTATTACATACATCAGGGGTGCCCAATAGGTCGATCGCAAAAGTAGCGTTGGTAGATCATGTGCCATTCAAAAACAATAAATAAATAAAAATTTGTTAGCCTATCATCCATCCTCCCTATAGTAACACCACTGACTTCGGTACAGAGGGTCAGGGGTTCGAACTCCGGTCAGGGCACGGTCAAAATCCTGCCTGGGTCCTTAGGCAAGGCCCTTAATGCCACCTGCCTACCTCATCCGTAATGAGAGTTGGAGAAATAGGAGTCACACCGGCTCGGATGTTGCCCGGGTCAACAAGGTCCTCGTCAGGTGTTGGGGAACCAGGGCAACCTGATGAGAAGTGGGCTACTGGAACAAGACATTCATGGACAAGAGAGGAGAACAGGGAACTATTGGAATGCTACTATACAAGTAACCCCAGCAAGAGGGGTTACTTACAGAGCATGTGGGACCTGTGGATACTTCAAAACAACATCTACACCTACATCGAAACAACTAGTAGCTCAGTGCTCCAACATCCGCAAGAAGCACCTGCAATCACAACTACAGATTGAGGAGCTATAACACGAATGCTCCAGCAAGGGGGAGCCAGGACGACAGATCGGGGGGATGATATCATCACCCCCACAATTAGAGATTGGGTACCAAGCCCCAATAAAATGCCCAGATGAGCTTGATTCAAGAGCTGTTAACCTGAGATTGAAGATCATGAGCAAGATGGATCCCTGGAACTCCAGTGGCCGGTTACCAAGACTAAGTGAAGTGTCTTCTGAAAGTCTACTACAGGATGTGAATGCAGCACTAAAAACAATCCCTGCTATGACCATCACTGAGACCAACAAGCTCATATACACCACAGCAACCGTCATCCTTGAGATGCTTGGCTATAAGTTCAACTAAGGCCATAAGGAGCAGTATCCTCCATGGAGAAGGAGGTTGGAGACCAAGATCAAGGCAGCACGGAGAGAAGTTAGCCAGCTATCGGAATTGCAGAAAGGCATGATGAAGAAAGGGGTACCTAAGAAGTACAACTCACTGTCCATACCTGAGGCCTTGGAGACTGCTAAGCAAAGGCTCACAGCCCTGGCCACACGGCTGAAGAGGTACACCAGAGAAGTTGAAGCCAGGAGAATAAACCAAATGTTCTCCACTGAGCCATCCATTTTTTGTACTCTCAGTGGCAGGCTAATAACATGAGAGCAGACCCACCAAGGCTGGAAACTGAACAGTTCTGGAAGAGCATATGGGAGAAGGAGGCATCATATAACAATGCCCAATGGCTCTTAAGCTGAGAGCAGACCACAGCAACCTCCCTGCACAAAACCCAGTAATCATCACAATGGCAGACATTCAAGAGAGGGTCTCAAGTATGAAGAGCTGGACAGCACCAGGCCCTGGCATGATCCACACCTACTGGTTAAAGAAGCTAACTTCACTCCATGAGCACCTGGCGGGACAAATGAACCAGCTACTAATGGATGGAACCCACCCTGAGTGGTTAACTGAAGGCCGGACAGTCCTGATCCTGAAGGACCCTCAGAAAAGAGCAGTACCATCCCACTACCACCCAATAACCTGCCTCTGCACAACATGGAAGGTCCTGTCAGGCATCATAGCAGCTAAGATGAGCAGGCACATGGCTAAATACATTAGCAGCGCCCAGAAAGGAAATGGTAGTAACACCAGAGGAGCAAAGCACCAGCTACTGGTTGATAAAGTAGTCACTCGAGACTGCAAGACTAGGCATACCAACCTGTGCACTGCCTGGATTGACTACAAGAAAGCCTATGACTCAATGCCTCACACATGGATCCTGGAATGCTTGGAACTGTACAACATCGACA
>NW_018127994.1:754775-760209 GCF_001952655.1 Monopterus albus
CATAATAAGCTGGCTGAAGGAGGAGATAGAGGCCACTGACATCAAGACAAGGAAGCTCCTTACAATGCACAGCGGGTTTCACCCCAAGTCCAGCATCCTGAGACTCTACACTAAGCGAAAGGAAGGACAAGGATTAGTGAGCGTCAGAGCCACTATCCAGGATGAAACAACAAAGATCCATGAATACATCAGGAAGATGGCCCCAAGTGATGATGTGCTTAGTGAATATCTCAGGCAGCAGAAACCAGAGGAACAAGGGAAGGAAGAGCAGGAACCCTCATGGAAGGACAAGCCTCTGTACGGTATGTACCACCATCAAATAGTTGAAGTGGCGCATACTGAAAAATCCTACCAGTGGCTGGACAAAGCTGGACTGAAAGACAGCACAGAGGCACTAATCCTGGCAACACAGGAATAAGCTCCAAGTACAAAATCAATAAAGGCCAGGGTCTACCATACCAGACAGGACCGCAGGTGCAGGCTGTGCAAAGATGCCCCTGAGACAATCCAGCACATAACAGCAGGGTGCAAGTGGCTGGCATAGTGTACAGAAACATCTGTGCCGAGTACAGGCTGGAAGTCCCAAGTCAAAATGGGATACACCTCCAAAGGTGGTTGAGAATGACCAAGCTAAGATCCTGTGGGACTTCCAGATACAAACTGACAAACTGGTAATGGCCAACCAACTGGACATAGTAGTGGTGGACAAACAGGAAGTAGACCATAGTGATAGATGTAGCAATCCCAAGCGATAGCAACATCAGGAAGAAGGAACATGAGAAGCTCGAGAAATACCAAGGGCTGAAAGAAGAGCTCGAAAACATGTGGAAGGTGAAGGCACAAGTGGTCCCTGTGGTAATAGGAACATTGAGGGCTGTGACCCCCAAACTGGGAGAGTGGCTCCAACAGATCCCAGGAACCACATCTGAGATCTCTGTCCAGAAGAGTGCAGTCCTAGGAACAGCTAAGATACTGCACAGGACCCTCAAGCTCCCAGGCCTCTGGTAGAGGACCAGAGCTTGAAGGAAGGAATACAAGACCGCCCCAAAGTGGGGGGCAAGTGGGGAATGGGGACGGGAGTGGAGTCCGTGTTCCCCTCTGTCGTAGCCTGACCAAGATGCCTGCATACTCTCCATGGCGGCGTTTTTTTTCCAGATCCTTTATATTGCCACTGCGCCTCCAATCAGAATGTCCATACAGCATTCTTTGTTCACAAAAATTGGAGAAAAGTAGTTCGGTGAGAGTTGTCCGATATTTAACAGTTCTTCTCTGGTAAAAGTAATCTGGGATGAGTTGCAAAAGGCCAAGAAAGAAAAAAGGAAAAACAACACACAAGAGAGTGCAAGTAATCAAGGCTGCCATCGCTGCAAGTTCATCTTAGTTCAACATAGTAGATGATGTAGCTGCCCTCAAGCTCCCAGGCCTCTGGTAGGACCCAAGTTTGAAGGATAGAATAAAACCGCCCCGAAGTTGGGTGAGTGGGGGATACACACACACACACACACACACGTTTAGTATTGTTGTGTAGGTAGATCATTTTGACTTGGTCATTTGAAAAGTAGCTTGCAAGGTGAAAAAGTGTGGGCACCCTGATCTACATTAAAGGGTCATCCATTTTAAATCTATTACTGTGGCAATCTAGGTGTTGCTTTCTGGGTGATCTAGTCCAGAAGAACCACTAGCAACATACTGCAGGTCAGCATCCGCAGCAGCATTACGCAACGCACTCCACGACAATACCTCAAGCAGGAGCAGAGTCTCAGCGATGAACCTTGTCGTAGGAAGAGAAGCATGTGTCAGATCAGCCACCACTGACACCAAACTCTCTTTTTCCTGCATCTTGCTGTTGAGAGAAGACAACCCAACAATCAATGCATCCTGTAGTCCCACTCCCACATGCATTCAGCCTTTATGTCGGACTCCACGTACTTGTACAGACACAGAAAGTAGTTTATGAAGTGTACCACTTCTGCTTTGCTGAGTGCTGATGAGAGTTTGGCTTGTCCATCGACTGGAAACACAATCAAATGGCAGCCATGTTGATCAAAAGCTCCTGCACAGGCAGATAACAAAAAAATGGTCTCAAATTCCTAGGGTGCATAGCAAAAATAAATGAAGAAAGACATCACAGATTTAGCAGATTATTCTCCGGTACAAATACTAAGTTAATGGTATTTTTGTCTAACAAATATTGGCATTTAATACAGGCAAGGGCAAAAATTGTCACATTGTTTTGTTCATCATGTCTCTTCAATACAATAACAATAAATTTAAATATCTCTGTAGATCTGAATTCACATACCACAGTGTCTCAGCTTGCCACTGAATGCAATATAAACCACATTACAGTACTTTCCATACAAAACCCAGCTATATAAACAGTCAGAGTTGTGTGGGTTTTTAGCTACCAGGGAACAACACAGCTCCAGAGTTGAGCACATGATCAGCAGGCAGAGGCGGAGAGAAGACACCCTGCAGCACTGACTCCTGGACGTCTGAAAGGTTTATGGGGAATGGTTATTTTGATTGAAAACACGCCCGACAAGAATTTCCAACTGGCCTTGTTACAAGACCTGTGAAGGAACCGGTCTAGCAAATTCCTTACAGACTTTCAAAAAGCTGTCTCATGACAAGCAGCAGGCTGCACAATGACGAAGACAAATACACCACGAAACTGTACACTTATTCTAACTTCATTAGTGAAATGCATATTTTACCACCATATTAGTCACTGTGGATAAAGCGGCTGGCAGCGTACAGTTACACTTGACCCTCACCTGTTGCCTGGCGGATCATCTCGAATTCTTCACTCGCGACTCTTTTCCTTAGTTTTCTTCATGTGGTGTAAAGCAAACGATTCCCTCATTGTATACAAAGACCTGACCAAACATAGCACAATTGAAGAACAGAACCGCAGCTACTCACTGCACAGCTCCACCATGTTGCAATAGTTCATCTGTATTGACTGCCTGCAATAACGTAACCTCATTATCAGGCTGCTGCTCGGCTCATTTACAAAGGAGAGGGCGGAGAAAACTAGAGGCGGACGAACAAACGGTAGAACGCGAGCAGGACCGCGAGACGGTGCTGTTTTCCCCTCGTGATGTGACACTGGTCCAACAGCCCATCATTCAAATATTTTATGCCTATTTAATCTGGAAAACCAACACAAAAAGGATAAAGGGTTCAGAATATCGTGTTACGTTTTTTGCAAACGTGAAAAAACTTGTTCTCGGTTCAGGAAAAGGCGGTATTAAGATAATGGATGGATGACTGGGTTTATGAATATTATTTACGTGCGCATGCGCATACAGTAAGCTAAACCTACTACTCTCATATCCTAAATGAATTCGCATGGGAATTTATGATGGGCTGTTATTATGATATGTTTATTAACTTCCATTTCACCGGTGATGACAGAGGTCTATTATGTGCAGCCTAGACGTTATTATTTATGATAATGAATGACTACAGAAGAAGTCCAACTAGACCTTCATCACACATTATCACGTTTTTGGGTCGAGGGAGACATGTAGTGTACCCTGTTTAATAACTCCCAACATTTACATATTCTCAAAAGACTGATTGAAATTAATAAATCAGTCAGATAATTATTAGACATTAATGTGTTGAATTAAATGTATTAGTAATGCAGTTTAGTAAGATTCAAAGTCTGCTCTAGTCTGCTTTGCTTCAAGGTTAGAAGACAGTGTGTTCTATTTCTTATAGGCTTCGCCCTCTAAGAACTGTCGCTATTGGGTTTATCCCTCGCACATGCGCAGTCCTGAAGAGATTCTTTCATACCCTGTGCCCTGCACTAGGCTGTCTTCAATCAGGTCCACAGTAGTAGTATAGAAGCCACTGTGACCTGAGCTTGCCTCCCTCTTTTTCTTCAACAGTTTTAAAGAGCATTCTAAAACGTTCCTATGGCTAAAGAGCAGACTTCCTTCACCACTGGAACCCAGCGCCGCCCCGCTGTCATTGTACGTCCCGGTTGTGACACTGGCTTATGCCCAGCGACCCACATCCCTGCTGCGACGCCTTCCTCGGCGCTGAGCATGCCGAACTGGCCCTTTCTTCCCAGGCTGCTTGTCCCTTCTGTGCCTGCCTGCCTGTAGCGGAGAAACAGTGGAGGTAGATGTTTTCGCTGCCATTAAAGAGCAAGACCCAGATGACGGCATTACCTGGGCTACAGTGGGCCCGGGTCTGTTGACTCATTGCCCTCTATCGCCGGCTCCCCCGGTTCTCCCATCGACCTATTGGCCAATATGGACACCGGCAACAAGACGAGCTTCCCCCGGCTGAACAGCATGCTCCTGCCGCTGGCCAGGCTCCGGCACTTGGTAACTTGCCGGGGATTATCACAAAGGCAGCAGGCCGTAAGGGAATCTCTCTTCCCGCGGCTAGCCCACCCCCTGCCCCCACAGACATGATTGGGGATTACTATAAATCGGAGCAGCTGAGTAAGCCTCCCCCAGTCTGGCCCAGTTTTCCTGCCATTTGGCCCTTCTTCTCCGGGGCAGCAGAACAGCCTGGGGGCCTGCGGGCTCCAGTCGCCCACTACAAGCCATTCACCAGAGTTTAAGGGACGACTGACCTAGGTTTCCCCGCCGTAGGGGAGCAATAACCTCGCCCTTCTTGACCAGACTGGCATAGTCAGGGCAAACAACATCAGAAAAGCCAGGCGCCCAGCAGCCACCGCTGCCGCTGCACCACGGCACCCCTCTCTGCCTGACCACTGATAGGCCTAAAGGTGAGGATAAGCTCGACTAATTTTGGTGATGTGATAAACACTGGGTGTTATAAATTTAAAAAGCATTTCATTACTACTAATGAAGCATCTTTGACAATGTAAGATACCATGATGAAAACATGTCAAATCAAAGAGTCAGTTAGAGAAAGTCTTTAGGTCAAAGGTCAAAGTGTTTATTTGTCATAGGCATAGTTAGGAAACATGTTTCCCTGCACAATGAAATTCTTGGGCCATCACTCTGATGAACACTTGACCCACGACACTATGACAGTATGTCTGGATAATAACCCTCAGTGCAATGCCTGTAAATATACTTTGTACAGATTATACAAAGGTCAAAAGTCAGTGTTTATTTGTCATATGAACAGTTCGGAAACGTGTTTCCCTGTACAATGAAATTTTATACTTTGCCGTCCACGTGAATGCCACATAAAACATGTGAAATATAAAGTAGATGAGCAATAACACAAATCTAAATAGGCAGTAAAATCACAAATCTAAGGCACTTTAAAGCAGCAAGTGAAGGGAGCAAATAAAAATACAACAAGAACACAATATAATGCATTGAGAATATATGTTACATGGAAGCTGTGGAGTGCAAATACTCAGCAGTGAGTGTGCAACTATGCATGTGCAAAATATGAGTATGTAAAGTGGTACAGATGGAATTACATGAGGTAG
>NW_018127994.1:760263-760457 GCF_001952655.1 Monopterus albus
ATCCGGTTCACTGCGGAGCTGGTAGGATCCCTAACTCCAGTTTAAAGGGGCAGGGGTATGAATAGCCCGTGCTGGGGGTGGGTGGGGTCCTTGAGGATGGAGGCAGCTTTCCTACGCACCCTGTGGTGGTAAATGCTCTGCAGAGGGGGCAGTGGAGTCCTGGTGATCTTCTCCGCAGTCTTTACCACTCTCTG
>NW_018127994.1:760482-760797 GCF_001952655.1 Monopterus albus
GAGGCCCTGCCATACCAGACATTGATGCAGCTGGTCAAAATGCTCTCAATGATGCAGCTGTAGACGTTGCTGAGGATCCTCGGTGACATATCAAACCTCCTCAGCCTCCTTAGGAAGTTCAGCCACCGTTGGACCTGCTTGACCAGCTAGGCTTTAGGCTATCATAGACAAATCTGCACTGCAAAATCAGAAGACAGTTTTTAAGCTTTGATGCTTCATACAAACCTGTGTAGGTGAAAGACCCTGTGGGGTTTAATTCAGGAAGTTTATATTTGTAGGAAAAGCCGTTGGTGTGTGTATAACTCCTGCTGTAGT
>NW_018127994.1:760950-769502 GCF_001952655.1 Monopterus albus
CAGTAGCTTTCAGATGTTCTTTGGAATTCCCTAAAAGTTCCCCTTACAATTCACTTTCAAAGTGGCTGTGAAATGTGTAATGAAAGTTCTTTCATTTTGAAAAGAGAAGACTAATAAAAAGATATATATTTCGCTATGTGAAATTTATTATGCATTAACGTATCAAAATAAGCATGTGCATATGGATCTTCACTGTTTAGGATAAACAGGAAAGACTGTCCTCAACTTGCCGGTATACAATATTTGTATGGAAAGATGTTACTATCTGATTGGTCCAAAACTGTTGGGGAGAAGTCGTGGTTTAAACTTAACTCTCCCGTTATTGGTCCTTCAGTCCGTCCGTCCTCCAATCATCCTCTCTGCTCCAATGGTCGTGGACAGCGCCCTAAAAGGGGAGGAATACCTATACCGTCTTAATTCCTACATAGACACTTACTTCTTTCTTTGTTTCCAACTAACTGCTACATGTTAGACATTGCTTTCCAGTTCCAATAAAACTGCTCTGCCTGTGTGAGTGTAATGGTCCTACCTTTGAAGTTTTCTCCTCTTCCTGGCCTCAGATCTAATCTCTGTTTCACTATCCTAGGATGCAATAAACTATAACTCCCCCGGCCCATTAGCCAGGTGGTGATAATAAATCAACTGTGGACCCTCTTTGCCAAAGCTGTAAATCAAATGAGGTTCAGTGTTTTAGTGAACCAGTTCCCCTTGCTGTTAAACAGTGCTCCAGTTGGCTAACACAGTAAATACTGACCAGTGATTCAGTGAACACATAGGGTGATATGTAACTACGTAAACTTAAACACAACTTTGAGATTAAAGTATATAGACTTATGTATGCTATATAATAAAAACCGTAACTAATTATATTCATTTCTATCTAATAATGAAAATCACCCTAACAAATGCTCTCTCTAACTCTGCAGCCTCTCACAAGGTGCGTGAATGCAGCAGTTCAGTTTGGTCATGTGTGACAGTGAGAAATGCAGTGCACAACTAAATAAAATATAATGTGAAATAAGACTTTTTTGTTTGTTTGTTTTTTAAGATGAAAACAAAAAGATGGTGAATTTACTTTTTTGATGCAGCAAAAAAATAAAATAGCACATCCTGATGTTTTTATAATTTTTTGATTAATAAATTAATGGGATGAATCATGGACCTAATAGCCATTGTGAAGACCTCAGAGGTTTGTTGGAGAACATTAGTGAACAAACAGCATCATGAAGACTAAGAAACACACCAGACAGATCAGGGATAAAGTTGTGGAGAAGTTTAAAGTCCACTCCAACCCACCAGGCCCACACAACATAGCCATTCTATGTGGTTTAATTTTTCAGGGTTAGAGTCTTTTCAATACAGCCACATTTTCAAAAAAGTTGGGATGCTGTGTAAAATGTAAATATATACTGAATGCAATGATTGGCAAATAATTTAAAACCTATATTTAATTGAAAATAGTAAAGAGACGAGATAGCTATCAAATGCTGAAAAGGAAATCATTTGTTGTTTTTGAAAAATGTATGTTCATTTTAAATTTGATGCCAGCAACGCATTTCAAAAAAGCTGAGGCACCTCCATATTGCATTGCCTTTTCTTTTAACAACACTCTGTAAGCATTTGGGAACAGAGGAGACCACCTGCTTTAATTGTGAAATCAATATGTGCCAAATGTTTTCAGTGGATGACAGGTCTGGACTGCAGTTTAGCATCCAAACTCTTATTACAAAACCATGCTGCTGGAATACCTGCAGAATGTGGCTTGGCATTGTCTTGTGAAACAAGCAAGTACTTCTATGAAAAATAAAATTGTCTGGACATTGACTCAACATTAATGGTGCCTTCACAAATGTGCAAACTACCTATACCATTTGCCCAAATGCACCCCCATGCTGGCTTTTGAACTGTGTGCTTATAGCAAGCAGGATGGTCCCTCTCTTCTTTAGCTCGATTTCCAAAAAAAAAAAACTCAAATTCTGACTTAACAGACCATAGGACAGTTTTGTGATGCAGTGTCACCTGAGGGCCCCGAGATCACAACCATTTACTAATGGTTTGCAGCCTTACCCCTTACTTACAAAAATACTCAAGAAGATTTCTTCCTTACAAACTCTGGTAATGAGGACAAGTTAGAGATAATTGTTGAGACAAATCCAACAGCCTCCTGACTCTAGGTGCGATATCATCACCATACTATAGCCACTGAACGTCTTCATAAAGACAAATGTGTATTTTGCATTTTCAACCATTTTAACAAAGACAAACAAAACTGAATCTTTTATAAAGGATGAATAAACTTTAAAAGTTTAATACACAATAGGTCAACCTCATCATCAGTGAGTTTTGAGCATCCATGACCCTGTCACCAGTTCACTGTTTGTCCTTCCCATTCCAACACATTAAATTCCAGGACTGAATGTTCACCTGCTGCATAATATACCCCACACACTGACAGGTGCCACTGTGACAATATAATCAGTATCATTACTCACTTCAACTGTCAGCCAAAATGTTGTGGTTGATTGGTGTATAGCCCTCATCATTTCAGTTTTGTATTTTTTAATCATAATTTTGCCTCAGTGTCTCAACATTTCAACATAATCTCATTTTAAACAGGCCTACACTGAATTTAGTAAATTAGACTTTTTACTTAGTTTGGTGATTTTAAATATAATTTAGACTTGCATG
Organism: Monopterus albus; assembly: GCF_001952655.1. Classification (NCBI taxonomy): domain Eukaryota; kingdom Metazoa; phylum Chordata; class Actinopteri; order Synbranchiformes; family Synbranchidae; genus Monopterus; species Monopterus albus. The sequence goes on from NW_018127994.1 coordinate 763,639, forward strand.
TGTCTTTTTAATATTATATTGCTTTACTTTGCGAATAAAGATTTATTCTATATTCCCGGCGGAAAACAGTTTTGCAGCTCGCTTGTCAACACATTTATTTTGTAAGTTGAAACCGGAAGTTATCTCCCATGTGTTAGACTAGTTCTGGCGTTTATGTGGTACAATTACGTTGTGTATTTTCCACAGCATCTTTCTTGCTAAATTAAGACCATTTGCGCAGCTTCATGTAAAGAAGATAGTTTAGCTTTAAAACGGGTCGTCGAAATATATAAGTAAGGTCCCAAGTGAATTTTTAAACATTTGCGTCAAGCTTGATAAAAGTCGTCAGTATCTTATTAACCAGTGAACGCTGTAACAGTGAGAGGCTAATAACGTTAGGCTAACGTACTAACGGAAAGGAGAAAGCCGCCAACCTTATCTTCTGAAGTAACGCTAAGGTCGTTTGATTTGCGTAATGTCGCTGGCATCCTGAGACTCATTAATGTTATAAGCGACCTGCGAGTGCTGAAAAATGAACACACCGCTCGGAAGGAACGGCCTAATTGGGCTTGCTGTCGGAGCTACAGTCGGCTTGGGCATGATTGCCTTAATAATTTACAGGGAGATCAGTAAAAGAAGATCCCATAGACTGGTGAAGACAGCCTGCTCAGTTCCTCTGCTGTTGGACGAGACAACGCTGGATGCACAAGGTGGGTTTGCTCTGCCTGGCACTGACACTAGCATGGCAGCATATGTGTGTGCTTGGCCTTGTCTTTCTATACCTGTGGGAACCCAAAACTTCTTTTCTTTCTTTCTACCTTCAGAACACCTGTCAGACTGAAATAGATGTAAGTCAATATAAAGACCCCATAAGTGACGAAAACAGCGTGTGTGGGTGGTTGAGGGGCGGGTAACCTACATCTAAAAGTACCTTTTAATGGGATTTATGCAGATCTTCGCATGGTACCCTGATAAAGTGGGTAGATGTATTTTTCTCTTATTGCAGTTAAGGCCAGTCACAGGAAGGGGTGTAGCCAGACGTTGTAAACATTTGGGGTGTAGTCCAAACCTAGGGGGTCTGTGTTTGGTTTTGACTAGTCTTAGACTGGTTCTCTGTACCCACTGATAAAGGATGTGGGTAGTAATGTGGATATGTAGATAGTAACGGTAAGCTAATAGTTCTATAATATAATATTTAAGATAAACAATTATAGATTTAAAAATAATTTTCTTAATACCATTAAATTAATAAAATTAATAAATGAATTAATAAGCTATCATTTCAATAAGCAAAACTGTTTAAATGATTACATTTCTGGCAGGCTTCATAAATTTGGTTTTAATTACTTTTACTGAAAGATTCACATTTTGCTAATTTACTTTTATTTCACAAATTTTGTACAAGAAATAGATATATCCAGTGTATCAGCAAGGTAGTGCAGAGTTGGCACAGTTTGACAGTTACACAGTGTAATAAAGCAATCTTATAGTTATGTCCAACTGAAAATACAGACTTGGGCTGCATGACAGATGAACAATACAAATTTAGCTTTAATCTCATATAAATGAGTATAAATGTAAAAAAAAAAAGTGATGATTGGTTGAACAGTAAGATGGCGCCAGAGGTGGCAGCACTGGTTACTCGCGCTCTCTTGTGTTTGTTGTTTTTCTTTGTTTTCTCGGTCTTTTGCAACCCATCCCGGATTACTTTTACGAGAGAAGAACTGTTAAATATCGGACAACTCACACCGAACTACCTTTCACCGATTGTTGTGAACGAAGAATGCTGTATGGACATTCTGATCGGAGGTGCAGCTGCCATATACGAGACCTGGAAAAAATGCCGCCATGGCAAGCAAGCGGGCACCTTGGTGAGGCTACGCCAGAGAGGGACCCGGACTCCACTCCCATCTATCCACCTAGCGAATCTTTGTTCCCTGGTCAACAAGATGGATGAAATTCTTCTCGTCAACAGGACTACTGTAACTCTGACTTTGCACGCTCTGCTGCTTGTGCTTCACGGAGAACTAGTTGAGCGACTCGATCACGGACAGCACGATACAAGTACCAGTCTTCCAGGTGTACAGAGCGGATCATGCAATGGAGCTGTCCGGGAAAATGAGAGGAGGTGGAATCTGTTTCTACATAAATGAAGGTTGGTGCACAGATGTCACAGTGCTACAGAGGACATGTAACACAGACTTAGAGACTCTTTTTATCAACTGCAAACCCTTCTGTTCTGCCCGAGAATTTTCGAGCTTCGTCCTGGTGGGTGTCTATTTAAAGCTGCAGGCCCACACTAGCGCACTACAGCTCCTGTCACAACAGATAACTAGCGTGGAGGTAGAACATCCTGACTCTCCACTCATTGTTCTAGGGGACTTTAACAAAGCAAATCTCTCCCACGAACTGCCCAAATACCTCCCATGAACTGCCCAAATACAGACAGCATGTCACCTGTCACACTGGACCACTGCTACACAAAGGTAAAAGATGTCTATTGCTCTGTCCCCTGTGCAACCCTTGGATGCTCTGATCACTGTATGGTCCATCTTATTCCAACCTACAGGCAGAAACTTAAAGCTGCAAAGCCTGTGGTCAAAACAGTTGTTGGACCCCCATTCTTTTCACCACGTTAACTCTGAGAGACGAAGCAGTCCGAGTAACTTCAAAACAGTGCTGATTTATTCAATGATCACAGGCAAAATTAACATTACACGCTTAGGAGTCTTTGCACCTCCAACATACATGCAGGCAGCTGGAAGATGAAAAGCCCTGAACCATAACAGGCCTATACATTATATCACTTTGGGCTAGCCCATACTACTCAGGGACGCCAAACCGTGACATCTCCAGTGCCAGCTTTGCAGCTGACCATAGCAGTAGTCAAAGCATGAAGAAAATCAATGTGTGATTGTCTGTTGATTGTGTGGTGTGTAGCTAAGACATTCTGACATGACATCTAGTGACATGTCATGACATTAAGCATAAGAAAATATTATGATTACGATTATGATTAAACACGTCATAACAATAAACATTCTGTCTTCTAACAGTAATCAACTTTCTATCTAGTTATCCTTGAACATAAACAACCTGGAGTACCCCATGGGAATGACTAAGCATTTAACAGCCTGAGCTAGACATCCTGTCTACACTAAACATTTCTAATACATGAAGTGTCTAACCAGTGTCTATCTGACTAAAAATACCTAACAGTGTCATCTTATACTGTAAATACCTTGGGACAATTATTGATTCAAAACTGAACTTTGAAAAAAATTGTTAAGTGGTTTGTATAAAGCGGCACCAGCAGCTACACTATTGAATTGATTTGATCTTTTTCATTTGTGTCATGGTTTGGAAGTCTTTCTGTAAAGAACAGGAACTCTTAATCAAGTTGTAAAATGGTTAAGTAAATTGATTGGTGAGTCACAACTGAACCCTGTATACTAGACAGTTACAGCAGATGACCAATACCATTTTAAATGACAAATTGCACACTCTGCCCAGTGATTTTCAGCTTCTTCCCTTTGGGCAGAGGTTTTTAGTCCCACAGTATAAAACCGGGCACTATAAAAACTTTATTCCCGCTGCCATTTCATTTCTAAACAAGCTGTAGTAATGCACTTCTGAGTTTGTCCCAATATTTTTTATAATAAGTTAATCTCATATTTTCTATTTTTTGTTATTTTTGGATTTACTTTTGATTAGGCCCACATGGCATGACCCCCTCCTGCTTGAAAGTGTGCACTGATCAACTGGCCCCCATCGTCACAGTCATCTTCAACATGTCACTGAAGCTGTGTGAAGTCCCCCCCCCACCTCAAACGCTCCACTATCATTCCAGTCCCCAACAAAACCTCCATCAGTAGACTGAACGACTATAGCCATCCCTGGTAGGCTAGTGGTTAAGGCGCAGTGCTCTCACCACTGTGGCCCAGGTTCGAATCAGGGTTAAGTCAGGACGGGCATGCAGGACAGGCGTAAAACATGTGCCAAATGTCAACATGCGAGTCGTCAGTGTGACGATTTGCTGTGGCGACCCTAAAAAAGGAGAAAAGCCGAAAGTAACTTTCTAGTGGACTGAACGACTACAGTCCAGTCGCCCTGACATCTGTAGTTATGTCCTTTGAAAGATTGGTGTTGGCCCACCTGAAAGACACCATAGATCCCCTGCTGCAGTGCACTGCATTACATTGTGGACTTCAGCTCAGCACCATCATCCCGGACACCTTCTGCTCCAAACTGACCCAGCTCACTGTGCCTGCCCCCACCTGTCAGTGGATTACTAGCTTTCTGACAGACAGGAAGCAACTGGTGAGACTGGGGAAAACCACATCCAGCACCTGGACAATAAGCACAGGCACCCTCAGGGATGTATGCTGTTTTCACTCTACACCAACGACTGCATCTTGAAGGACCCCTAAGGTTTGCTGATGATACAACAGTCACTGGTCTCATCCGAGACGGCGACGAGTCAGCCTACAGATGGGAGGTTGAGCAGCTGGTCCTGTTGTGTAGCTGCAACAACCTGCAGCTGAACATGCTTAAAACAGTGGAGATGACAGTGGACTTCAGGAAGAGCCCTCCCACCTTACCCCCACTTACCATACTTAGCAGCACTGTATCAGCAGTAAAGTCCTACAAGTTCCTGGGATCCACTATCCACTATCTTTCCAGACCTGAAGTGGGCATGCACCATCAGCACCATCACCAAGAAGGCACAGCAGAGGATGTACTTCCTGTGCAGAAAGTTCGACCTGTCCTAGGAGCTGCTGGTACAGTTCTACAGAGGAATCATTGAGTCTGTTCTCTGCACCTCCATCACTGTCTGGTTTGGCTCAGCAACCAAACAGGACAAGTACAAACTTCATTGGACAGTCAGGACTGCAGAAAAGGTCATTGGTGTAAGCTCCTCCCTTCTGGACGGCCTTACAGGTCACTGTACGCCAAGACAACCAGGCACAGGGACAGTTTCTTCCCCTGGGCCATCACTCTGATGAACACTTGACCCACGACACCATGACAGTATGACTGGATAATAACCCTCAGTGCAATACCTGTAAATATACATTGTACAGATTATACAAAGGTCAAAAGTCAGTGTTTATTTGTCATATGAACAGTTCAGAAACGTGTTTCCCTGTACAACGGAATTCTTACTTTGACCTCCACATGAATGCCACATAAAACGTGAAATATAAAGTAGATGAGCAATAACACAAATCTAAATAGGCAGTAAAATCACAAATCTAAGGCACTTTAAAGCAGCAAGTGAAGGGAGCAAATAAAAATACAACAAGAACACAATATAATGCAGAGAGAATATATGCTGTGGGAGAGCCGTGGGGTGCAAATACTCAGCAGTGAGTGTGCAACTATGCATGTGCAAAATGAGTATGTAAACAGTACAGATGGAATTACATGAGGTAGATCCTGAGTCAGCTGTTTAGGAGTCTGATGGCAGAGGGAAGGAAAAAGTTTTTCATTCTGGAGATCCTGTATTTCACACTTCTGAGCCTTCGACTGGAGGGTAGGGGTATAAACAGTCCATGCTGGGGTGGGTGGGGGTCCTTGAGAATGGAGGCAGCTTTCCTGTGCACCCTGTGGTGGTAAATGCTCAGCAGATAGGGCAGTGGAGTCCTGGGGCCTATTTCAAGAAGGCGGTTTAACAAACTCAGAGTTCAAACCTGAACCCAGAGTTGGAAAACTCGGAGTTTTCGGTTTCAGAACAGCTGAAAAGAGTTGGTTTAATCAACTCTGAGTTGTTTGACTCAGAGTTAGGCGCGTGCCACGCGACTATAAAAAGCCCTGAACAATGGAGTGAAGAAATTACGAGTCACCATGGCAACAGGACCAAGCCAAAATAGGTCTGCGTTTTT
>NW_018127994.1:771874-774618 GCF_001952655.1 Monopterus albus
TGATGTATGGGTGGGTAAGATTATTGATATATGTTATGGACTCTCTAGACAAACGGTACCGCTCAAATAAACATACATGGGGATATGACAAAAAATCAACTCGTGGCCTCAATATCCTCTCCCGACGTAAATGCAATTCCCTGCGAATTACTACAGCGTCCTCATCTACAGGATCCTCTATGAATGGACACGCCATTTTGGTCTCTGCGTGACGGAAACGTGTGCAATCTATGAATGTACTGAAAGATTAAATGAGGTATTAAACACCTTTCACTTTAAAAAGGGGCGGAGACCCGGAGGAAACTCTGACTTTCCCGAACAAAACCTGCTCCCAAGCAGGTTAGGTTCACAGAGTAAGTTGTCATAGTAACTGACTCTGAGTTTAGATTACCTCTCTTTGTGAAATGGGTTTAACTTACCCCGCTTTCACGGGTTTAAGTTACCTCCGTTTCTGAAACCGAAAACTCAGAGTTTCCCTCATTTCGGGGTTAACAAACTCTGAGTTTTGACAAAACCGCCTTCTTGAAATAGGCCCCTGGTGATCTTCTACACAGTCTTTACCACTCTCTGCAGGCGCTTGCGGTCCATAGTAGTTGTGCTGCCATACCAGACATTGATGAAGCTGGTCAAGATGCTCTCGACGATGCAGCTGAGGATCCTCGGCAACATGCCAAACCTCCTCAGGAAGTACAGCTGCCATTGGGCCTGCTTGACCAGCTGTGAGCATAACTTTGTCTGCATTGTTTACTGCCTGTTAATACTGCTTATTTTGTTATATTACACAGCCTTATGCTGGTTTACTCTTTATGCCGATATACCAGAGTCAAATTCCTCGTGTGTCTGACACACTTGGCCAATAAAGCTGATTCTGATTCTGAATGTAGTGGTGAGTTGATAACGGCACACCCAAATTGCATCGACTGTTGTCAGCTGGTATGGTTGTAACTGAATGACTTGAATTTCTCCTTTATGGTGGCAAACACTAGCCTGGAGTTGAATGTGTTCATGTTATGGTGCAGATATGGGAAATGGAGATAACATGTCTGTGCAAATTCTCAGTTATCTAGGTCGTAGTATGCTAAAAAAATTCTTTATCTGAACTGATGAAGCCTCTTCGATGAGAGGTAAAACGTCTTCTACCTAAAACTACGTCCACATGATTTCTTCTACATTTTTTTCCAGAAATGGAGATAACTTATTCTTTAACAATATTTGCTCAGCGTGTGTTTGGTGAATATACATGTGTGAATGGGCAGCCTAGGGGAAAACTAATTTTTATTTATATACAGCATTTGTTCTAGACTCTTTGGGCCCAGTTTTTTATTTATTTTTTACACATTATTTCACCAGCCTTAGAAAAAGGCCCATTCATATGGCCCAGATGATGCAGGACTACATAAATATCTGAGGGAGAGTTGGTACAGGTGAGGTTACACTGTCTTATGTGTCGTTCAGCAAGAAAAAAACAGAAATGCCAGCTGTATTGCACTCATACAACACAACCATAAATAAGGATTGCAAGAAATGATGACAGTGTAATATGCGTATGAATTACCTTGTCAGAAATTAAATCAGTGTTTTCATACAGGGGATAATTTCTGTTTGGTGATAATGCAATATAATACAATCATGCTGGTACTTTACATGGGTTTGTGCACAGCCTTCCAAGGCTTGGCGTTCAGCTTATCATCACTAGAGTCCAGTGCTTGGCCTGGGACAGGGTCCTGGTCTTCCTAATATGTGAGGAAAATTTCTACCAAAGTTGCCCCTTCTTAAAAGTATTTTGGATCCTTGTCAGGGAGCAGCTTACCTTGGATGTGCCTCCAAGGAGTTACTGCCCCCAACAACGTCGCTCCCAGGTCAACCACCACCTCCCACAGCACCATGTTTAGGTGCCACACCTTTGAGGCCACAGTTGAAGAGGTTAAAGATTTAGTGAGGAGCTCAGATGTATGAAAACTTTGTAATAAAATTGCTGCTCCTTAATTGTGAAAAACCATTTGAGGTGGCTCAGAAATGTCATTAGGATACCTCCTGAACACCTCACAGTAGAGGTATTGTAGGCACATCAAACTGGGGAGAGAGCCTGGACGTTGGAGGCGTATATACAGTGCCTTGCAATAGTATTCATACCCCTTGAATTATACCACATTTTGTCACATTACAACCACAAACGTAAATGTATTTTATTGGGATTTTATGCGACTTTGACTGGGCCATTCTAACACGTGAATATGCTTTGATCTGAACCATTCCATTGTAGCTCTAGCTGTATGTTTAGGGTCGTTGTACCGCTAGAAGGTGAACCTCCGCACCAGTCCTAAGTCTTTTGCAGCTTCTAACAGGTTTTCTTCCAGGATTGCCCTGTATTTAGCTCCATCCATTTTTCCATCAACTCTGACCAGCTTCCCTGTCCCTGCTGAAGAAAAGCATCCCCACAGCATGATGCTGCCACTACGTTTCACGGTGGGGATGGTGTGTTCAGGTTGATGTGCAGTGTTAGGTTTCTGCCACACATAGCGCTTTGCATGTAGACCAGAAAGTTCCATTTTGGTCTCATCTGACCAGAGCACCTTCATCCACGTTTGCTGTGTCCCTTACATGGCTTGTGGCAAACTGCAAACGGGACTTCTTATTGCTTTCTTTCAACAATGGCTTTCTTCTCGCCACTCTTCCATAGAAGCGAGATTTGTGGAGTACACGACTAATAGTTGTCCTGTGGACAGATTGTCCCACCTGAGCTG
>NW_018127994.1:775187-777672 GCF_001952655.1 Monopterus albus
CTGGAAGAGCATATGGAAGAAGCACCACAGCAGCCTCCCTGAACAAGACCCAGTAATCATCACAATGGCAGACATTCAAGAGAGGGGCTCAAGTATGGAGAGCTGGACAGCACCAGGCCCTGGCATGATCCACGCCTGCTGGTTAAAGAAGCTAACTTCACTCCATGAACGCCCGGTGGGACAAATGAACCAGCTACTAATGGATGGAACCCACCCTGAGTGGTTAACTGAAGGCCGGACAGTCCTGATCCTGAAGGATTCTCAGAAAGGAGCAGTATCAGGCACATGGCTCAATACATTAGCAGCGCCCAGAAAGGAACTGGTAGTAACACCAGAGGAGCAAAGCACCAGCTACTGGTTGATAAAGTAGTCACTCGAGACTGCAGGACCAGGCATACCAACCTGTGCACTGCCTGGATTGACTACAAGAAAGCTTATGACTCAGTGCCTCACACATGGATCCTGGAATGCTTGGAACTGTACAACATTGACAAGACTCTAAGAGCGTTCATCAAGAACTCAATGGGAATGTGGAAAACAACTCAGAGGCCAACTGCACAAGTCAACATCAAGTGTGGTATCTACCAAGGAGATGCTCTGTCCCCGCTGCTGTTCTGCATAGGCCTGAACCCCCTGAGCCAGCTCATCACCAAGAGTGGTTATGGATACCGACTACGGAATGGAGCAACCATCAGCCACCTCCTCTACATGGATGACATCAAGCTGTATGCCAGGAGTGAACGAGACATTGACTCACTGATCCACACCACTAGGATCTTCAGCCAGGACATTGGATAATGGATAAGTGTGGTTGAATGGTAACTAGGAGAGGGGAGGTAGTCAGAACTGAGGGGATTGTACTACCAGAAGGCAACATAGCAGATGTTGAGGGCAGCTACAAGTACCTTGGGACCCTGCAGACAAATGGTAACCATGAAAAGGCCGCAAGAAAAGCAGCAACTATCAAGTACCTGTAGAGAGTAAGGCAAGTGCTGTGAAGTCAGGTGAATGGAAAGAACAAAGTCTGGGCGATTAACACCTACGCCCTGCCGGTCATCAGGTAACCCGCTGGCATAATAAGTTGAAAGAGGAGATAGAGGTCACTGACATCAAGACAAGGAAGCTCCTTACAATGCACGGTGGGTTTCACCCCAAGTCCCTCATCCTGAGACTGTACACTAAGCGGAAGTAAGAAGGCCGAGGATTAGTGAGCGTCAGAGCCACTATCCAGGATGAAACTACAAAGATCCATAAATACATCAGGAAGATGGCTCTGAGTGATGATGTGCTTAGTGAATACCCCAGGCAGCAGAAACCAAAGGAACTAGGGAAGATGGAAGGACTCGTCAACAGGACTAACTCTGACTTTGCACGTTCTGCTGCTTTATGCTTTACGACGACTTGGCTCAGCGACTCCATCACGGACATTGCAATCCAGCGCCGAGGGATTAGCTCTTGGGCTAACATACACAGCAGCCAGAAACCGAGCACTATGTTCTGTGGCTAGATAATAGGACCGGCATTTCAGCAATAAAAACTCCACTTCTGGCGAACAGTTCTGAGATATATATATTAGAGCACAGCATTCTCTGATTTCCCATTGTGCTGTAATCCTAGCTCTTAGCTCGTCCAATTTGTTTTCCAGAGACTGTACATTAGCTAGGAAGAGGCTCAGTAGTGGCGGTCGGGTATCACAAGCTTTTAGCCTAGCATGGAGCCCTCCTTTCTTGCCCCGTTTGCGTCTCCGGGTCGCTCTCCTGATTTCAGCCTGCTCTCTCATGCCTGGTGCTTCGGAAGGAAGAGCAGGAACCCTCATGGAAGAACAAACCTCCGCATGGTATGTACCACCGTCAAATAGAAGAAGTTGGCTGATATTGAAAAATCCTACTAGTGGCTGGACTGAAAGAGAGCACATAGGCACTAATCGTGGCAGCAAAGGAACAGGCTCAAAGTACAAGATCAATAGAGGCTGGGGTCTACCATACCAGGCAGGACCCCAGGTGCAGGCTGTGCAAAGATGCCCCTGAGACAATCCAGCACATAACAGTGGGGTGCAAGATGCTAGCAGGCAGGGCATACATGGAATGCCATAACCAAGTGGCTGGCATAGTGTACAGAAACATCTGTGCCGAGTACCAACTGGTAATGGCCAACCAACTGGACATAGTAGTGGTGGACAAACAGGAAGTAGGCCGTAGTGATAGATGTAGCAATCCCAAGTGATAGCAACATCAGGAAGAAAAAACACAAGAAGCTTGAGAAATACAAAGGGCTGAAAGAAGAGCTAGAAAAGATGTGTAAGGTGAAGGTACAAGTGGTCCCTGTGGTAATAGGAACATTGGGGGCTGTGACCCCCAAACTGGGAGAGTGGCTCCAACAGATCCCAGGAACAACATCTGAGATCTCTGTCCAGAAGAGTGCAGTGCTAGGAACAGCTAAGATACTGCACAGGACCCTCAAGCTCCCAGGCCTCTGGTAGAGGACC
>NW_018127994.1:777690-783492 GCF_001952655.1 Monopterus albus
TATATATATTATACTGTATATCAAACTCACATGTCCAGCCTTGTCTGTCCCCCCCTGTTCTCTCCAGAGGCAGAGGCTCAGCAGCAGGCTCTGGCGGCAGTGGAGGCAGTGGTGCAGGGCCTGTCACCAGCACAGCAGCTGGAGCTCAGGAACCAGCTGGACCAGGTGCTTAGCTGCGTGGCCTCGCTGCGTTCAGAGGTGGCTGAGTTGAGGGGTGGTCTGCAGGACATTGCCCTACAAATCATCCAGGATGTCAAGTGAGTGACAGTATGGTGAGCTATATAGAATCTGCCCTAGTGAACCTCCTTAGATTAGGAAACCTAATAATGTTTTTGGTTCAACATGACTAGATCAAATTGTTTGGATGTAACACTGTTTAAACCCACAATAGTTTACTTTAATGTAATCTGTACCAGTGACTTCCACTGATTCACATGCCCTAAATTATATATTATATCTCAGAACAGGCATTATACACCAACCAGGCATAACATTATGACCAGTGGCAGGTGAAGTGAATAACACTGGCTATCTATTACAGTGGCACCTGTTGGTGTGTTGGAAGCAGGACAAATGGGCAAGTGTAAGGATCTGAGTAACTTTGACAAGGGCCAAACTGCGATGTGACATGACTGGGTCAGAGCATCTCCCACACTGCTTAGTCTTAGTGGGTGTTCTTGGTCTGCAGTGGTTAGTACCTACCAAGTGTCTAAGGAAGGACAGACGGTGAACTGGAGACAGGGTCATGGACGTCCACAGCTCACTGATGATGAGGTTGACCTACTGTAGGTTAAAGCTTTAACTTCCATTTGTACTTTTCAAAAGATTAAAATTTATTTGAAGCTTTGTTAAAATTGTTGAAAATGAGAAATACTGGTCATTGGTCTCTATGAAGAGACGGAATCAGGGGCTGTAGTGGTGATATCACACCTAGAGTGGTGAGGCTGTTGAAAAAATTCTCTCTAACTTGTCCTCATGACCACAGTTTTCACTCCTTTTTCATAGGTTTTTCACTGAATTGTAGACACATCTGTGCTCTTCCTGATAGTAGAACTGTGGAAGCAAATGGATTAACAAAAGATGCAGAGTGAGCTGCAGAGTGACACAAGAGCCAACCAACTGCCACATTGACTCCTATGTAAACAGTATTAGGCAGGTGGTTATAATGTTATGCCTGATTGGTGTATAGCTTATATATCTTTCACACAGTATGACTTGGTCAAACTGTGTGGACTGTCTTTGGGAACTAGTTTGTGTGAAATTGAAAACTGTGAGGGGAACACTGGTCCTCAATAGATCAACTTGTTTGTAGTGCATTCATACTTGTCTGATAATAAACATAACTATGATCATTAATATTAATAAGGTCACTGGAAAACTCCTATATTTCATTTTCTATTGCATGACACCAGTGCCAACAGGATTTCCCACAGTATAAAATTGTACAGTATTTATGCTCTCATCTGTTCAAGATAACACTAACTGTACAACACAGTACTGAGCCTGAAGTCAGACAGACAACACACTCACATTGTAAATACTAGAGGATAATTCTCTAGCTCTTTTATCAAAGGTTCCTCCCATTCCACTATGTCAGCAGTTTATAAGGAATGACTTAAATCCAGGGAAGATGTATGTAAGGAGAAGGATTTTAAATTCAACTCTGGATTTTACAGGGAGCCAGTGGAGAGAAGCTAATATGGGAGAGATATGATCTCTCTTGCTAGTTCCTGTCAGTACTCTGGCTGCAGCATTTTGGATTAACTGGAGGCTTTTTAGGGAATTATTGGGACATCCTGATAGTAAAGAGTTACAGTAGTCCAGTCTGGAAGTAACAAATGCATGGACCAATTTTTCAGCATCACTTTGAGAGAGGATGCTCCTGATTTTGGCGATATTGCACAGGTAAAGGAAGGCAGTTCTAGAGAGTTGGTTTATGTGTATTTTAAAGGACATATCCTGGTCAAAAATGACTCCAAGGTTCCTCACAGCAGTACTTGAGGCCAGAGCTACTGTATATCATCAAGAGTAACTGTATGGTTAGATAGCAGATTTCTATGGTTTTCAGGCTGAAGTACAATAAGTTTAGTTTAGTGTGGTTCCTTCAATCTCAATATGTTGTAGTCTCTGTAATAAGATATTGTGATCAGCATTTGACTGTGTCACTTTATCAACTCCACATTCAGAAAGGGGGTTGAAGACAGTCAGCGAGTCCGTCGGCGGCGTCATTTCATCCACAGAGAACGCATTGACTCCCCCAGCTCCAGTTCCATCTACTTCACTGCCAGTCAGGGCATGGTCAGCACATATGAAGAAACCAGCGAAGGAGGGTATGTCATGGGTTGGTGGTGTTAAATAATTGTACAGTATGTTCACTTGTTTTTGTTAGGTGTATTTTTGATATTGTGTTTTTGGTTTCACCATCTCATATATTAATGATATTACATAGTGTACATGAATAATAAACTGTATGATTTTAATGATTTTCTTAAAAGATAATTTGTGTTTTTTTGTAGTACAGATTAGGTGGCAAAATCATTTGCCTCCTTGATATCTAAAAAGAGACTTAGAGTCCATTAGTGATTTAACATAGTACCAGGTTTGATACAGCTTGTGGGCATTTTTAATTGGCTTCAATCATGTCATTTTATGTAAGTCAGTTACAGAAGGTGCTGCATGTGACTAACACTAAGTTGTGAACTGACTAATGTAAATTTCATGCAGTTTTCTTAATCGATAGTTGGCCACATAAAATTTTATCATCAGCAATTTATGAGATACATTTATTCATAATGAAACGTTTTAACTACTAATGTCAAGTTAAGTCAAGAATCTTTATTGTCATTATGCATAGCACAACAAAATCTTTTCCAGCAGCTCTCAGCTTAAAAGACAGACATATTATTTACATAACACACAATTGTATAAGTCAATATAAAAATATGAATAAATGAAAAGGGATGTATGGAACCTAATCAGGTCAGCACAATGTTAATGTGATCTATATTCTTCTGAAATCTGATTATACTGGGAATTTAAAGGTGAAGTAAACACCCAATCACTGAGATACAAATGAAATAACACAAATTAATGACTGTTGTTTAGAATTTCTGAACTTGTACTCCTGTTTGTTGCTATTCAACAGCTGGCCAGACAAATTCAGTCCTGGTTTTATGTAAGGTAATATACATACCTTACCTTATGACCGGAGTGGCTTGTTGTTTGTTGACTTTAGGTAGCAGCACTCTCAAGCAGTAGAGCTGCTCAACTAGTGGCCCTCCAGATGTCTCAGCAAACATATAACTCTATCTCAGCCTCTCCCAAATTTACGGTCGTGACCCAGACCTGTTCTTATTAGGCTAGTAAAATGCATAATAATCCTATGATAGGTGAATTAATTTTCCAAATCAACATTATAAGAAGAGTGCTTTTTTTTTCTACTCAGGCTTATTCAGCTCAGATGCTGTATGCAAGGCTCTCTATATAAACCATGGACTATAAACATCTGCAGCGTGTGATGATGAGCAGTGACCACTGTAAAGAAAAATGATAGGAAGTTGTCCTAGAGGCCAGGAACTTTTCAGTGTGTCTACATTTGTTAGGTCTCAGAGATGAACATTACTGGAAATGGAAGAGTGGTGTGTTCATGCCCTTGTGTTGCTGTTGTCGACTGTATGTCGCACTGACGTTTGAAATTTGTGGTGGTTAAGGTCTGATGTGAACCAAATTAATTCAGGCAAATCAGCCCAATGATTATTTATTATTACAATACTTCCAAACAGTTCAATAATTTGCAAGGCAATTCAATAATCTAAAAGATAGGGAACAGAATCACCGTCTAGTCAATTCAAGTCAAAATTTTTATTTGCCATTTATGCATAAACAGACAGTCTAGGCATATAGGAATCCTTGTGCAGCTCTCCTTTGGAGTCAGGTAAGGAGTAAAAAGCCAGAAAGAACACTTAGTCTTAAAATAAAAAGTTACATAAAGGCAACAAAGCCTTAAAGCCGCAATACACAAAAATAGGTTAAAAGCAGTTGTAAAGTCTTGTTCTGTGCGTGATGATACTGTCCGCCCTGCTGTGCCTGAGGCTGTAGGTGCAGTTTTTTTTGTCTGAGCAGAGAGTAGGCTGGGTGGCATGGATCCCTGATTATGTTCTCTGCTCTTTTACGACACCGCTGTGTGTACAGTGTGTCCATAGCAGGCAGTTCAGTCCCAGTCATCCTCTCTGCAGTCTTTATGACCCTTTGAAGAGCCTTCCTCTCTGCCTGTGTGGTGTTACCATACCAGACTGTGATGCCAGTAGTGAGGATGCTCTCTACCAGTCCTCTATAAGCCTGGGTGAGTCAGCCCTCTCCACCTCAGTCCCTTTGATGGTCAGAGGCAGCAGAGGGGAGGGGTTCTTCTTGAAGTCTACTATTATTTCTTTTGTTTTGTTTATGTTGAGGATGAGGTTATTTTCCTTTCCATAAACAAGAATGTCGTTCACCAAGCTTCTGTAACCCGACTCGTCTCCCCCCTTGATGAGGCCCAGAATGGTGGTGTCATCAGCATATTTAATGATGATGGTGTTATCATGGTTGGAGACACAGCTGTGGGCGAGGAGTTTGGGGCTGAGACAGCAGCCCTGCGGTGAGCCTGTGCTGATTGTGAGCTCAGCAGACACCCGCCCTCCCATTCTGACCACCTAACCGGCAGCGGGAGATAACTTTTTGTCAGGAAGTCCAGAATCCAGTTACAGGTGGGAGTTGGTACACCAAGGTCTATCTTATTCCCAATCATCTTACCCGGGCGAATGTGTTGAATGTATAACTGTAATCCAGGAAGAGCATCCTAGCATATGTACTGCTGTTGTCCAGGTGTTTCAGGGTATGGAATAAAGCCAGAGTTGTCGCGTCGTCCACTGATCTGTTGGGGCGGTAGGCAAACTGGAGGGGGTCTACAGTGTCCAGGACCATGTGGTTAACATGTGAGGACCAGTTTCTCTAAGCACTTCATGGCGACTGATGTGAGCGCCACTGGCCTGAAGTCATTCAGAGTGGATGTGTCTGATGTCTTAGGGACCGGTATGATAATGGATTTTTTGAAAAGGTGAGGAATTACTGCTTGGATTAAAGACAGGTTGAAGATGTCTGTATATACACTAGCTAGTTGATCCCCACAGGCTAGCAACACTCTAGGGGGGATACCGTCTGGTTCCGCCGCCTTATGGGGGTTTACCTATCTCAGGGCCTTCAGGACCTGTGTGTACGTCACCTGAACGATAAATAATTGTAAGACAGCAAGTTTTCCTTCACGTCTGCAAACACGCTTTCTGTCTTCACTTTTAAGAGGAACCACCCTTCGATGTACCCAAAAACAGGAAATGGCTTGACCGGAGAGCTTGATCGTCATGTGTGTCATTTTGACACACACACACACACACACACCCCATTCCTGGAGCAGCCTGCCAAATTATGCAAGCATTGTCTAGCTCAGCCTGTACTCTCTGGCATATTACGTTCTAACCTGCATCTTGTTTGTTTTTAACCACTACAAACTAGTGTTGCACGATATACCGGTACTAGTATGGTACCGCGGTACTGAGGCATTTAAAATGGTACTATACTGCATTTGGATGGGACCGGTACTTGCAGTGCCGCCGGCAGCGCCCACCCGCAACAGAGGAAAACAGAGCAGGAAACAGCTTCCTCGTCCTCTGCTCACTGAGCAGCGTGGACTGGAGCAACAAACGGAGCAGAAGGAAAGCTTGGAGAGAGCAGAGACGTTGGAGAGGGAGAGAGCGAGAGAGAGAGAGAGAG
>NW_018127994.1:783833-791166 GCF_001952655.1 Monopterus albus
AAAAAAAAAAAAAAGAAGTGATCTAAGCCTGCTCTGCACCATCACCCAGGAAAAGAGGGGAGCAGACAGTTCAACAGGACACGATTCATCCACATTGACAACACCTAAAGACAAACTAAACCGTGTGATGACTATGAACAGTTAAGAGATATAAGTGCTGCACAGGACCCCCTAGCCTGGTGGGGTCATCATGAGTCTGATCTTCCCATCCTGGCTCAGTTTGCACGACAATATATGTGCATTTCAGCATCAAGCTGTGCATCAGAATGTGTCTTCAGCACATCTGGAAATATCTGTAGTCCAAGGCGTTCTAGATTGAGTGAGGAACACCTAGACATTTTGGTTTTCTTGGCCAAGAATCTCAACAAGACAAAAAGCCTGAGTCAGACTCAGTAGATAGTCTACTCCAAAAGAATCAGCCACCCAATAGTAGGCAAGAGAGGGAGTAAGGAGAAGGGACATAATGTTGATAGGAAAATAAGAGATTTTGCTGCTACAGTTGCTAGCTTATTTTAATTTCAAATAATTTTATTTGTTCTAATTGTTCTAAGTTAGAACTTCTAACTTCATACTTTTTTACTCACACTGACTTCTAAAAAAATTTTTTTTTGAGTGCAATAAGAAAAGCCTAGTATTTTGAATTTTATTTTGATGTTGTTCTAAGATTTTCTGTTAAAATAAAGTCAGTAATGACATTTTTTGCGTTCTCTTTTTATCTGAAAAACTATCCAAAAGTATTGAAAGTATCGAAATACAAATGTTGGTATCGTGACAACACTACTACAAACGTTTAACTTGGAGCCAATAGGCTCCTGGTGTTTTCCTGGGGAACCATCTGACCTGTAAGCTACTTTTATCTCAGGGCATGCTGACTTATTATTCTGACTCACTGAGTTTTAAAATAACATTACTTGACACTTGTTTTAAAGTTGGTATACATGAAGGATGAACTGAGTGTGAACACCAGGACAACAGCAAATGTTAGGTCTGTCATGGAAAAAAAATTTGCCTATGATTTAATGATGTGGATGTTTACGCACAGAAGAAGAGGAGTGAAAATCTTCTGGTTTGAAGTAAGACTGTGTGTTTATATTTATGACTGGCCTGTTGTTGTAACATGGCAGGCTGTATGTTATCAGTAAGTGTTGGGAGCTGTCAGTCATAATGAAGTTGTAAAAATGGCACAGCAGCAGCTGTGGAAGGAGGGACAACTAGTGTGTTCACATGTTGAGTCTGATTTGTTTCACCATGAGAGAAAAAGGGCTAATTTTGCTGTCAGTTCCTGCCTAATACAACAGTCTGGACATTCCAGTCAAATATGTACAAGTGCTTTTTACTGCAGTGTGCTCCTATTTCATATAGGCATAGCCCTTTAAGAGCTGTTACCATTGGGTTTATCACTTACGCACAAGCAGTCCTGAAGAGATTCTTTCGCACCCTGTGCCCTGCACTGGGTCGTCCCCAAACGGGTCCGCTGTGATGGCATAAATGCAAGTGTGACCTGTGATCGGCGTCCTCTTTTTCTTCAGCAGTCTGAGGAACAATTCCTTCATCATGGCTAAGGGAAAAGTTCTCACTGCTGGACTCCAGTGCCGCACCGCCATCACCGTGTGCCCAGGCTGCGATTTGGGCTTCGTCAAGCCTAGTGACCCTACACCCTCGCTGCTAGGCCTGCCTCGGCACAGGGCACACCGAGCTAGCACTCTTCCCCCAGGCAGCATGCCCCCTCTATGCTTGCTTGCCCGCAATGGAGTAGCTGCGCCGGGTGGAGGCTTTCGCAGCTAAGAGGGCGGGATCCTGACAATGACAGCAGCTAGGCTAGGTGAACCACGGTGACGATCCCTTGGCTCCCTGGAGTTCCTCGGCGTGGGTGGGCCCGAGTCCACTGACTCACTCCCTGCCATCGTTGGCTTCCCTGGCTCTCCCTCGATCCATCGGTTGACATGGATGCCGGCAAAGCAAGCTTCCTCTGGCCCGGCTCAGCTCTGCGCTCCCGCCGCCGGTTAGCCTCCGGCTTTCGGGGCTCTGCGTCACATTCTGCCGGAGATCATCAGAAAAGCGGCAGACTGTGAGGGCATTTAAACCTCTCCCGCCGGCTGCCCCCACTTCCCCCATCAGACATGATGGGTGACTGGGAGCAGCGGAGTGAGTAACCCTGTCTGGCCAACTAGGTTTCTCGCCGTTTTGCCGCTGTAAAGAAGCGTCTCCTCTATCTTGCTTCCCAAGAGATGTTCTTCGGCAGGAGGTGGGTCATTCATCCCTGCTCACCCCTCGGACCGTGTTCATCAGTGTGCATCCCAAACAGGTATGGCAATTAATAATGTGACTCTCCTCTCCCTCCCTCACTGCACTGCCCAGGGCTCTCCCTGCAGAGGCAGTGAAGGAAATTGGGACAGCCATGGCACCGCTTCAGTGGTGGCAATGGCGTGCATCAAGGCCAAGCCAACCAAGAAATGACCCAGCGCAACATGTGGCTGCACATGTCACAGCTGTCGGAGCTATTGGAGCAGATCCATTCTGCCATTGACAACTGCCCCACCTCATCCTCCCACTGCGATGCTCACACCTGAGCTGCTAGGCTTGCAGCTGGTGCAGGGACGAACCCTATTGCACCCCCTGCTTTCAGTGGCATGCTGGAAACGGTCATGACATCACCTGCGAGCTCTACCGCACTGACAGCAGAGCTGCAGGTGCTATTGAGTAAAGCAGCAATCTCCGCACTACTGCCCGGGCAGGAGTGCGAGGGGTTTTACTCGCACTACTTCCTGGTTTCCAAAAAGCCGGGCGAAATGACACCCATTCTTGATCTGTCTCTCTTCAACAAACACATAATGCAGAGACCGTTTCACATACTCACCACAAAGCAAGTGCTGGAGTGTGTGCATCTCAGCGATTGGTTTACATCCATTGATCTGAGAAGAGACCTATTTTCATGTACCTGTTATCCCCAAACACAGGAAATTCCTGCGTTTATCCTTCCAAGGTGCTCATTTCCAGTACAGCAGGCTGCCCTTCAGCTATTTGCTGCCTCCTGTATGTTTCCCAAGTGCATGGAAACGGCGTTAGAACCGTTACGCAGAGCAGGAATCAGAGTCCTCTTTATTTAAACGATCCGCTTCTGATGGCATGTTCACACAGCAGTGCTGCTGCAACCCTTGATACAACTGGACTTTGCAGTATACTGGGAAAAGAGCTCACCAGTGCCTTGCCAATCATTCATTTACCTGGGAGTGCACCTGGACACTCTCACCATGAGAGCGAAGCTGTCATCCATCAGGCAGGAGGTCCTTTCATTCCTCCTGCAGTGCATTGTTCCCCACGCAAAGGTAACAGCTCTGTCTGCCATGCGTTTATTGGGAATGATGTCAGCCAGTCATGTCGTGGTCCCTCTCGGTCTTATTCACATGGTTCGGCCGTCTTCGCCTCAACCCAGTACGTCACGTGCTCAAGGTTCCCCCAATGCTTCAATCAGACCTGGTGTACTGGGGACCTCCCAGTGTGCTGACAGTGGGGGTTCCCCTAGGCAGGGTTACGTCACACATCTCTGTGTTCACAGACGTGTCTCTGCTCGGCTGAGGAGGCACGTGTCTGTCACAAGCTGTAGGAGGACAGTAGACTCATACCCCCTCTCTCCACATAACTTGTCTGGAACTGGCTACAGTGCTGAAAGTTTTAAAGCACTTTGTACCAGTACTGAGGGGAAAACACATAGTGGTGCAATCAGACAACACATCAGCCATCACTTACATCAACCGGCAATTCAGTCTTGGTTCTGCCCAGCTGCTGGAGATTGCACGAGATCTCCTGCTCTGGGTTCATCTGAACCCGCTCTCCCTCAGAGCCATACATGTCCCTGGAAAGCAGAACCACGCTGCGGATCTCATGTCACGAGGCGGACCTCAGCCCAGCGAGTGAAAGCTGAGGCCGTCTCTCACTCAGATGCTGTGGGACAGGTTTGGTCGAGCTGTGGCAGATCTGTTCGCAGCATGCAGGAACACGCAATGCGATCTCTGGTTCTCAATGAACACCAGAGACAAACCCCCACTAGGGGTAGATGCCGTCACTCACCACCCCTGGACAAGAGGTCTTCTTTACGCCTTCCCTCCTGTCCCACTAATTCCATGACCCCTCTCACGTGTTCAGGACGAATGGTTGCGCATCTTCCTGAGAGCGCACGGGTGCAGCTTGGTTTCCGGCCCTGGTTCAGCTGCTGGCGGGTCAGCCTTGGCAGCTGCCGTGGCACGGGGATGCGCTCTCTCAACTAGACAGCGTGATCCAGTAGTTCCCTGTGATAGGACTACGACTGTGGGCCTGGCCCCTGAGCGCAAGCAGCTGGAGGGCTTGGGTTGCCTCCAGCAGTTGTACACACAATTCAGTGCGCGAGAGCTCCATCAACAATGGCATGTTACGCAGCGAAATGGCCTGCTTTTCAGCATTGGTGCATGGAAGGAGGCAGCGCTCCCACTTTTTGCCCACTGGCTCAAGTGCAAATTTTTCTAGACTCTGGTGGACAGAAATTTGGCTCTGTCTATTGTGAAAGCTTATGCTGCTGTCATCCCATCATGCCGTGAAGGTTTCGGTGAGAGAACTGTTTGCACACCCACTTGTGAAACGTTTTCTAAGGGGTGTAGGCAGACAAAGGCCTGTGGTGCATTTGGTGGCACCACAGAGGAATTTACCTCTGGTTTTACATGCGCTCAGGGAACCTCCGTTTGAGCCCATAACACAAATCTCTCTCAAACATCTCTCTCTGAAAACAGCACTTCTATTAGCCCTGACTTTGGCTAAGTGTGTGGGTGATCTGTGCACACTGTCTCACCTGCGGGCCTTCTCTTACGTAAAGACGGCAGCTCAGCCATCCTGACACCAAATCCTGCTTATGTGCCAAAAATAATAACATCCTCTTTTCAATCCAGAGTAATTTCCCTGGATGGGTTCTTTCCTCTGCCTCACAGAGATGAGTCAGAGAAAGAACTTCATGTCCTCTGCCTGGAGCGTGTATTGTCCACTCCCACCAGCTGAAGAAAAAGTGCTGGTGGAGTGAGCCGATCACAGGTCACATTGGCATTTATGCCATCGCAGCGGTCTCCTCAGGACTGCGCATGTGCAAGGGATAAACCCAATAGCGACTGCTCTTAGAGAGCGAAGCCTATACTCATAAAAGCTTGGGTTACTGTACATATAGTCAGGGAAAAAAATATTTGAACCCCAGCTGATTTTGAAAGTTGGCCCACTAACAAAGAAATGAACAGTCTACAATGTCAATGGTAGGTTTATGTGAACAGTGAGAGACAAAACAATAACAAAAAAATCCAGAAAAATGCATTACAAAAAAAGTTATACATTAATTTGCATTTTCATGAATGAAATAAGTATTTGATCCCCTATCAGTCAGCAAGATCTCTGGCTCCCAGGTGTATTTTATATATAAAAGAGACCTGTCCACAGAAGCAATCAATCAATCCGGATTCCAAACTCTTCACTATGGCCAAAGAGCTTTCCAAGGATGTCGGGGACAAGATTGCGGACCTACACAAGGCTGGAATGGGCTACAAGACCATCGCCAAGCAGCTGGGTGAGAAGGTGACAACAGTTGGTGCGATTATTCACAGATGGAGGAAACATAAATTAACTGCCAGTCTCCCTCAGTCTGGATTTCCATGCAAGATCTCACCTTGTGGAGTTTCAATGATAATGAGAACGGTGAGGAATCAGCCCAGAACTACTCGAGAGGAACTTGTCAATGATCTCAAGGCAGCTGGGACCATAGTCACCAAAAAAACAGTTGGTAACACACTACGCCGTTAAGGACTGAAATCCTGCTGTGCCTGCAAGGGCCCCCTGCCCAAGAAAGCACATCTACAGGCCCGTTTGAAGTTTGCCACTGAACATCTGACTGATTCAGAGGAAGACTGGGTGAAAATGTTGTGGTCAGATGAGACCAAAATCAAGCTCTTTGGCATCAACTCAACTCGCCGTGTTTGGAGGAGGAGGAATGCTGCCTATGACTCCAAAAACACCGTCCCCACCGTCAAATATGGAGGTGGAAACATTATGCTTTGGGGGTGTTTTTCTGCCAAGGGGACAGGAAAATTGCACCGCATCAAAGGGAGGATGGATGGGGCCATGTACCGTCAAATTTTGGGTGAGAACCTCCTTCCCTCAGTCAGGGCATTGAAAATGGGTCGTGGTTGGGTATTCCAGCATGACAATGATCCAAAACACACGGCCAAGGCAACAAAGGATTGGCTCAAGAAGAAGCATATTAAGGTCATGGAGTGGCCTAGTCAGTCTCCAGACCTTAATCCCATCGAAAATCTGTGGAGGGAGCTGAAGGTTCAAGTTGCCAAACATCAGCCAAGAAACATTAATGACTTGGACAGGATCTGCGAAGAGGAGTGGGTCAAAATCCCCCCTGAGATGTGTGCAAACCTTGTGGCCAATTGATCGACTGTAACCATCGTTCTTATATTTGGTATGATATTTTAACCATTTACTCACCTTTCAGCTCTGTCACAGACTAGTCAGAGCATAGAGCGAATTGTGAGAATCAATACAACCATGATCAGAATCTTGCTGTTCTGTAAAACAGTGCATGTGCTGCACACAATGAAGTAAACGGACTAATTAACCTACAGTGAGTACGGAAAGTATTCAGACCCCCTTAAATTTTTCACTCTTTGTTATATTGCAGCCATATGCTAAAATCATTTAAGTTCATTTTGTTTTCCTCATTAATGTACACACAGCACCCCATATTGACAGAAAAACACAGAATTTTTGACATTTTTGCAGATTTATTAAAAATGAAAAACTGAAATATCACATGGTCATAAGTATTCAGACCCTTTGCTCAGTATTTAGTAGAAGCACCCTTTTGAGCTAATACAGTCTTTTTGGGAATGATGCAACAAGTTTTTCACACCTGCATTTGGGGATCCTCTGCCATTCCTCCTTGCAGATCCTCTCCAGTTCTGTCAGGTTGGATGGTAAACGTTGGTGGACAGCCATTTTCAGGTCTCTCCAGAGATGCTCAATTGGGTTTAAGTCAGGGCTCTGGCTGGGCCATTCAAGAACACGAGTTGCTGTTAAGCCACTCCTTCGTTATTTTAGCTGTGTGCTTAGGGTCATTGTCTTGTTGGAAGGTGAACCTTCGGCCCAGTCTGAGGTCCTGAGCACTCTGGAGAAGGTTTTCGTCCAGGATATCCCTGTACTTGGCCACATTCATCCTTCCCTCGATTGCAACCAGTCGTCCTGTCCCTGCAGCTGAAAAACACCCCCATAGCAGTATGCTGCCACCACCATGCTTCACTGCTGGGACTGTATTGGACAG
>NW_018127994.1:796669-800520 GCF_001952655.1 Monopterus albus
GGGGCTGAATAATTTTGCACGCCCAATTTTTCAGTTTTTTTATTTGTTAAAAAAGTTTGAAATATCCAATAAATTTCGTTCCACTTCATGATTGTGTCCCACTTGTTGTTGATTCTTCACAAAAAATTACAGTTTTATATCTTTATGTTTGAAGCCTGAAATGTGGCAAAAGGTCGCAAAGTTCAAGGGGGCCGAATACTTTCGCAAGGCACTGTAAATGATTTTAGCATATGGCTGCAATATAACAGAGTGAAAAATTTAAGGGGGTCTGAATACTTTCCGTACCCACTGTAGTTTCCACCACTGAACTTATGAATGTAAAAGTATACCACTGGCAGTGACTGGGGACTGGGGATGGATGGGTAGGAGGAAGTTGTATTAAAAATGTTTTGTACTGTTCACAGCAGATCATTTAAAAAATAAAAACTGAACAAATTAACGTGATCATTTTTGGCGGCGGTGAACTTGGTTCTAAATTAAAAATTGTTAAAGATGAATGTGAACTGTATCATTGTAATGCATGTGAAGTGAACTTTAAAGTAGCTCTTGTTAAGTGTGAACTTGTCCAACACTGTTTAAAGGCTTATCATATTATTACAGGCCGAGAAATTGCTACGGGTAGAGGGCGGCTGGAGGGGTGGGGAGGCTTTTTTTTTTTGTGTGCCACAGTTCTTTGATTTCTCGAGACAAGGTAGAGAAAAAAGAAAAATTCGCACATGGTTTTTGCAATTTAGATGAATTAGCCATTTAAATAAATGAAGATATTTTAGTATGAAATTCCAGGTGTGGTTTCTTGACTACAATGGCATCATTTTCACCATAAAAAAATAAATAACAGATGATCCTCCACAAGGGAGTTTTTCCTCCCCACTGTCGCCAAGTGCTTGCTCAAGGGGGATTTGTTGGGTTTTCCCTTTGTAATAATATTGATAACAGTAAGGTCTAGACCTTACTTTGTAAAGTGTCCTGAGATGACTGATTTGGCGCTATACAAATAAAATTTGATTTGATTTGATTTTGATATGTTCTAGGTACTCAACAGCCTATGCTGACTCAGACTACACAGACCGCGACACAGATAGAGAGGAGGGCAGGCAGGATCCTGAACAGGAATCTGAGGAGGAAGAAGAAGATAGGAGCTGTGCCACAGTGCTCACCCTCTGCCAGGAAAACTCTCAGGAACAGGAGGTGGAGGACGACGGAGGACTGGAGGAGGAAGATGATGAGGGGAGGCTGGTGACTGAAGTCCCCTGCGGGGAGCTGGCTCTCCTCCTGGCTCAGAGTGACATCCTTCACACAGGAGATGCAAAATTAAAAGCAGAGGGCTTTCAGCTACTGCTGGACAACAGAGCAGAGGTGAGTAAAAGTACTAATTCACTGGTCACATGATAATAAAACTAACAATATAATAAAGTTTATAATCACAAAATCTGAGAAGTGCTATATAAAGTGCTTTACAGAGGGCAGGCATAAAGGAAATATTTCAGGACTCATTTTAAAACTCAAAACTTTAAGCAAAAGCCCACATACGATGCCAGCTACACACATACTGTATGTACACATGCACAGAGACACATAGAACCTCACACACAATCATCAGAATCAGCTTTATTGGCCAGGTGAGTTGGACACACGAGGAATTGACTCTGGTACAGCGGCTCTCAATGTTTATGTACATATCCTTGTGTACAGCAGTAGCAGAGGGCAAGTAAATATAAGGCTGAGAGAACAAAGTAAAGAAGTACTTTGCAAACAATCGAATGTGTAATAGGGAATGAGATAAAAATATAATACTTATAGAGACGTGTACGTACACACTCACACACACACACACACACACACACACACACACTGCTGTTTTCAACATAGTGTAGCTTCAGCATGTTTTCTGTCTTTCTCTGCATTTGGGCCAGACACTATTTGATTTACTCAGCGCTGTTTTTTCCTGTTGGATGAAGGATTATCAGGAACCTTGTGTGTGTGTTTGTGTGTGTGTCACTTTGTGTGTTTAGCAGGTTTTTCTAATGATTGGGGCTACCACTGCCTGTGTGAACGAAAATATTTTATTTGGGCATATGCCATTAAAAACAACCTTAAAATATCTCTTTTTCACATTTTCTCTTTATCTGTCTGTTGCTCTTTTATCTCCCTGTGGCTCTAAAGCCCTCACTGAAACTTCATTTAAAAATATTTTATTGAGGCCACTGTCAAAACATGAACAAAACAGAACAAAAAAACCTTTTACTTTAGCCCTTAGGCAAATTTTTGCTTCATGATATATACCAAGAATGATTTGAGGAAATGAAAAATGAAAGTATCATCCAAAAATAGCTTGTGATTATTAATATATAAGTAAAATCCATGTTTTTAAACATAAATGCACAAACACACAGGCTCACAGAGACCTGTTTCCTGCCTTAGTGCCAGTAGATAAATTCTGTTTCTCTCAGTAAATAGCTTAGAGCTGTGGTACAGCAGGTCTCAAAACACTCACCCATACACACACATAGGTTCAGCTGTGCAGATGTTCTGCCGCTCAATCAGTAGTTTAATCACAGAGGTTAAGAGTTTAATGACTTACTATTACTGAACCCTAAATTACACAAACACATGGCTGCCCGGCCATTGTTGTGTGGTGTACATGTGTACTGTGTGTGTGTGTGTGTGTGTACCAGGCATGAGAGAGCAGGCTGAAATCAGGAGAGTGACCCGGAGACGCAAACGGGGCAAGAGAGGAGGGCTCCATGCTAGGCTAAAAGCTTGTGATACCCGACCGCCACTACCGAGCCTCTTCCTAGCTAATGTACAGTCTCTGGAAAACAAATTGGACGAGCTAAGAGCTAGGATTACAGCACAATGGGAAATCAGAGAATGCTGTGCTCAAATTATATTATATCTCAGCACCGTTCGCCAGAAGTGGAGTTGTTATTGCTGAAATGCCGGTCCTATTATCTAGCCACAGAGAATAGTGCTAGGTTTCTGGCTGCTGTGTATGTTAGCCCAAGAGCTAATCTCTTGGCGCTGGATTGCGATGTCCGTGATGGAATCGCTGAGCCAAGTCGCCGTAAAGCATAAAGCAGCAGAGCGTGCAAAGTCAGAGTTAGTCCTGTAGACGAGAAGGAGTTCATCCATCTTGTTGGCTAAGGAGCCGAGCTTCGCTAGATGGATAGACGGGAGTGGAGTCCGGGTCCCTTTTTGGCGTAGACTGACTAATACGCCCACCCACTTACCACTCTGGCATTTCTTCCAGGTCCCGTATATGGCAGTTGCGCCTTCAATCATAATGTCCACACAGCATTCTTCATTCACAAAAATTGGAGAAAGGTAGTTTGGTGTGAGTTGTCCAATGTTTAACAGTTCTTCTCTGGTGAAAGTAATCTGGGATGGGTTGCAAGAGACCGAGAAAACAAAGAAAAACAACAAACACAAGAGAGCGCGAATCACTCTCCTGTGCTTGTTGTTTTTCCTTGTTTTCTCGCACGTGAGATCCCATCTGAGATCTCTGTCCAGAAGAGTGCAGTCCTAGGATCAGCTAAGATACTGCGCAGGACCCTCAAGCTCCCAGGCCTCTAGTAGAGGACCAGAGGTTGAAGGAAGGAATACAAGACCGCCCCAAAGTGGGGGGCGAGTGGGGAAACTTTTTATATATATACATACACACACACTGTGCTGTCACTCATAATAAGGGATTGAGTTTTTTATGGTGTCTTATTTGGGTTTCCGTAGTTGGCTTGTAAACGGGAAGTTCTAGAAGTTAGTTCAACTGCAAGCAGACGATTTCTTTCTGATCTTTTAACAGTCCCTAAAGAACATATGTCTGTAAGTATAAAAGTTAAACGTAACATGTACTA
>NW_018127994.1:803521-811357 GCF_001952655.1 Monopterus albus
GGGTCTTCCGTTGCATCGCCAGCAGCGGACAGGTTAGTCTCAGTGGGGACCCTATGTTTTGTCTTTCTGGGTGTGGGGATGGGACTGACACAAGGTCTAAGGTTGGCCCTATGGACCCTCTTAACAGGACCACCCTCCACTGGCTCTACTGCATGGGTGCTGCCCTGAACCTCAACAACCTTGTAAATAGCAGGACCCCAGACATCCTGTATTTTGTTTCGACCTTGTGGCCAGTGACGTAGGTAAACCAGCTGACCTATCTCTACCGGGGGACAGTATACCCGTTCTTGTTCATTTTCCCGTCTCCCTGCAGCTTTCTTTTCTGCGAACTGCCTTGCTCTGTCATGTGCCTCTCTTAAACGTTCCTGGTGTACAACCAGCCAGCTCTGTTTCCTATCCAGCACTTGTTCCTGACCCAGCAACGCGTCTATGGGAAGGTAAGGGTGTGTTCCGAACAGAAGGTAGTATGGTGAGTGTCCCGTGGTGGAATGAGGTGTCGCATTATAGGCATACACCAACTCAGGTAAAAACTCGGGCCAACGGCGCTTCCGTTCTGGTGGTAGTGTGCGCAAAAGGTCATGAAGGGTCCTATTGAAACGCTCACACTGGGCGTTTCCTTCCGGGTGGTGAGGGGTTGTGCGAGATTTCTTAACCCCATACAACCTGCACAGCTCCCTGATGACGTCACTTTCAAAATTTCTACCCTGGTCAGAGTGTAGCCTTTCAGGTACACCGTACTTCATGAACCACTCCCTCAAAAGAACCTTGGCTGTGGTATCAGCTTTCTGGTCACGAGTAGGAAACGCCTGGGTGAATTTGGTGAAAACATCTGTAACCACCAAGACATTCTCTCGCCCGTCAGAGGCAGGCTCCAACACACTAAAATCCACCGCTACAACCTCCAAGGGTCGTGTGGCAAGGAAGGACTTCATAGGGGGCCGTATCTTGGGCTGTGGCATCTTGGTCAGAACGCACCTTGGGCACTGTTTAATCCACTGTTCCACTTCCTCATACATCCCTACCCAGAAACATCTCTGCCGTAGTAGATTCTGCGTACGCTCTATTCCCTGATGTCCCATGCAGTCATGTACGCTTTTAAGCACAGCCTCTTTCAAACACTCAGGTAAAAGAAGCTGCTGACATTCACCAACCTGCACATCATCAATGATCCTATACAGTAACCCATCCACCTCCCTAATCCTGGGCCACTGTCGGAGTAGAGAGAGGACCGGTTTAGCAGAACTGCTCCTCTGCTGACGAGAGGGCTTCTTTTTCTGATCCCAAAATTTGTCTGACCTGGCAACACCTAGCACCCGCACTACCTAAATCCGGCCCTAACGCTGTTCCCTTCCTGCCCGGCCCGACACTTCGAAACCCGATGAATGGGATGGCAAGGGAACCCACTTCCACTTTTCAAGTCACCCTACAGAGCATAATCGGTGCCGCTAAAAATCGCAGGACCAGTCATTTTCGTAGAGCTCTTTCGGTAGTTTTGCGGGGTCTTGCAACTTTTCGGCTGGCTCGTTCGGGTTCCGAGCTACAAAAATCCAAAGTTTGGGTTTTGGGTTCCCATTTGTCAAAATTCCCTTTTTGGCCACCAGGTGGAGCACTTTTTTGACATGAGAAAACCTTTTTGACAGACAGGAGGTAACCTTTCTGACATTTCGGCATGGGGTTCCCCATTGTCAAAACAGGGTCCTCAATTGTCAATGACAGGAGGTAACCTTTCTGACATTTGGGATGACAGGAAGGTAACGTTTTGACATTGTCAGAAAGGTTCTCGTGTTAATTGCCAGGAGGTAAACTTTTTGACAAAGGGGGCTGACATTTGAGAAACTTTCTGACATTGTCAGATTTTTTAAAGAACCTTTTTGACAAATGGGGTGTGGCATTTTGAAACCCTAAGAGTGCATTTTGAAACCATTCTATGGGTTTTGAAATGTCAAACTTCTAAACTGGCTGGTGCCATTCCTTTTTTGCATTGACCTTGTGCAATTTGCATGACTCCTGATTGGTGGAGACATTTGGAAACCCCTAAAATGGGTGTCTGTGTTCCTGAAAATCAATGGTTCCTCCTGATTGCTCGTGGCATTTGGAAACCCCTAGAATGGGGTGTCTGGGTTCCCGAATGTCACAGGAACAAAGCAGCTCCCTGTGTGTGTAAAAGTGGTTCAAAATGATTACAAGTGCCATAAAAATAACACTTTCAACAATAAACCAATTTTTCACTAAAAGTGGTTCAAAATGATTACAAGTGCCATAAAAATAACACTTTCAACAATAAACCAATTTTTCACAGCTCTTATTATGAACAAATAAAAATAAATAACAAACTATACTACTTTATTTAGCAGTGCCATAAAACGCTGCAGGTTGCTTTAAACCTGTGGAAAAGTGCCATAAAACCCTCAAAAAACGGTTGGAAATAGCCAAAACTGAAACCAGGAAGTCATAACGGCGTTTTTGACAAAAGTAGCGGATTTGCCTGTGTAAAAGTGGTTTAAAATGCTTAGGCTAGATTAGCAGTGCCATAAAACGCTGCAGGGTGCTTTAAACCTGTGGAAAAGTGCCATAAAACCCTCAAAAAACGGTTGGAAATAGCCAAAACTCAAGCTAGGAAGTAATGATGGCGCTTATGACATTTGGAAACCCTTAGAATTAAGGCTCAGGGTTCCAAAACGTCACGTGACCAAAGCAGCGGATTTGCCTGTGTAAAAGTGGTTAAAAAATAATTACAAGTGCCATAAAAACTTTGTAAGGTGCTTTAAAGGTTTGTAAAAGTGCATTAAAGCTGTTCTAAATAGCAAACACACACTTCAGGAAAGCGTGACATTTGGGAACCCCGACGCTGCTATTTATGGGTTTCGAATTGTCACCGGGACCAAAGCAGGGCATTTGCCTGTGTAAAAGTGGTTTAAAATGCTTAGGTTAGAGTAGAAGTGCCATAAAACACTGAAGGGATGCTTTAACGTTGTGGGAAAGTGCATTAAAACCCTCAGAAAACGGTTGGAAATAGCCAAAACTCAAACCACGAAGCTTATGACATTTGGAAACCCTTAGAATCAAGGCTCAGGGTTCCCAAAATGTTACAGGGCCCTGGGTGATTTAAGAGTGTGTAAAATTGTTTAAAAATGTAGAAAAACAATTAATGCTGAGGAAAGTGCATTAAAATACCTTCAAAAAATTCTTATAAATGGCAAAACACACACATGAGGAAGTGAGAAAGGAAAAAAAAGGCATTTTTTGACTTCAAATGGATGTGGTGCACCAAATGACCAAGAGATTGTTTTCAATTGCAAAACACAACTATTTTATTACAAGTGAACAAACCAACAATAAATAACACTCTCAACAATAAGCAATTTTGAACCGTTACTATAAACAAAGCACACTACAAAATAAGCAATTTTGAACCATTACTATAAACAAAGCACACTACAAACTATGAACAAAGCACACTACAAACTATGAACAACCAATAACCCTAATAACATACTACTACTACTACTACTACTACTACTACTAATGAAATACTAATGAACTAACTACTAACTACAAACTATTTAATCTACAACTAATATTTTTTTCCTTTTCTGTTTTTTTTTTTTTCTATTATGAAAAAAAATATATACACAAATAACAAACTCAGTCTTTATTTTCTGCAGTTCTTGGTGATTTAAGAGCTGCCCGTCTGGCAGCTCTTAACACCCTCCTGGAGGCCTTAAAAGAAGACTGAAGTGGGCTCAGGCGCACCATGAGGTTGTTGTACATCTCCCTCCTCTGGGTCTTGACTGGTGTAAATACTAATGAACTAACTACTAACTACAAACTATTTAATCTACAACTAATATTTTTTTCCTTTTCTGTTTTTTTTTTTTTCTATTATGAAAAAAAATATATACACAAATAACAAACTCAGTCTTTATTTTCTGCAGTTCTTGGTGATTTAAGAGCTGCCCGTCTGGCAGCTCTTAACACCCTCCTGGAGGCCTTAAAAGAAGACTGAAGTGGGCTCAGGCGCACCATGAGGTTGTTGTACATCTCCCTCCTCTGGGTCTTGACTGGTGTCTGTGGAGTAAAAAAATATTGAGTGCTTAGTATTTTCATCTCTCTTTCTCTTTTCTCTATTTGCTTAATCGTGTAACTTTGTCACTAGTGTCAGCCAATTTAATTCACTCACTAACCTTGGAAAGCCGGTTGATCTGCTTGGCCAGCTTTTGATGCATGCCACGGAGCTTTCTCAGCTCCTCCTCCAAAAGCTTTGTCCTCCGTTCATTTTCCATCGCAAACTGCTGCCAGCTCCTCCGTTGCGCCACGCAGTCTGCATTTGAGCATTGTGGCTCTTCTGTCGTTTCAAGAGGCCCTTGCTGGTAGCCGCCCTCCTCCTCCTCCTCCAGACCCAGATCCAAGCTGGCCTCCTCCTTCTCCTCCTCCTCCAGACCCAGATCCAAGCTGGCCTGATTTTTCATTTTTGGCAGTGTCATGTCTGTCACGTACTCCTGGAGTGAGTGTTTGCTATTTAGAAAGGTTTTAATGCACTTTCCCACAATGTTAAAGCACCCCTTCGGCGTTTTATGCCACATCTAATCTAACCTAAGCATTTTCAACCACTTTTACACAGGCAAATCCGCTGCTTTGGTCCGTGATGTTTCGGAACCCTGACCCTTAATTCTGAGGGTTTCCAAATGTCATTAGCGCCGTTATTTCCTGGTTTGAGTTTTGGCAATTTCCAACCATTTTCCACAGGTTTTAAAGCATCCTGCAGCGTTTTATGGCACTGCTGAGCTAGCAGTGGCATTTTTAACCACTTTTACATGAGAGCAAAGCTGTTAAAAAAGCGGAGTACCAGGGGCGCCAGCTCTATGGGAAAATAACACTGGAGTATCAGGGGCACGGCAGCCTTAAAGCTGTCAAAGTGTCTAAAAAGCATAGTTCCAGGGGTCACCAGCGCCAGAAAACTGTCAAAATGTGGCCACCATAGTCAGAAAACTGTCAAAGTTAAAAAATTATTTTAAGAAAACCAGGGTCATGACAGCTGTCAGCTTGCCCAGAGACGAGTGCCTTTTTCTGGGTAGAGTGTGGCAGACACTGGGGGTGGTTGTGTGGCGGAGTACCAGGGGTCACCAGCTTTATGGGAAAATAACACTGGAGTACCAGGAGCATGATAGCTGTCAGCTTATAACACTGGAGTACCGGTGCCACCAGAGCCAGAAAACTGTCAAAATGTTAATAAAAACAAAGTACCAGGGCCACCATAGTCAGAAAACTGTAAAAAAGTAAAAAAAAAATTTTTTAAGCGAACCAGGGTCATGACAGCTGTCAGCTTGCCCAGAGACGAGTGCCTTTTTCTGGGTAGAGTGTGGCAGACACTGGGGGTGGTTGTGTGGCGGAGTACCAGGGGCGCCAGCTCTATGGGAAAATAACACTGGAGTACCAGGGCCACCAGAGCTGTCAGCTTATAACACTGGAGTACCAGGGGCGCCAGCTCTATGGGAAAATAACATTGGAGTACCAGGGCCACGAGCTGTCAGCTTATACCACTGGAGTACCAGGGCCACCAGAACCAGAAAACTGTCAAAGTCTTTAAAAAGCAGAGTACCAGGGCCACTGGGGCCTCTACAGAAGCTCTTGACATTTCGGCATCACTTCCATTCATTTTCCCTAACCCAAATTCCCATTCAAAAGTCATGGCTCGTGTCAGGCAGCGCATGCGGCCGTACTAGGTGCTGGCAAGACTGGACCGGGCCCGTTCCGCTCCGCCCGGGTCCCCCGACAACATATCCAGAATTCGTGGTGCTAGCCCTGGAGGAAAAAATTTTCCCACATAAACACCAACTTTCAGCCCAGATGCTGTGTTCTGAAAACTGTAATTGGGATATGCCCTTACCAGCAGACAAAGAAACGCAGTGGAGAATATGGAAAACGTCATTGGTGGATCTTGAGAACCTACGGATACCAAGACAGTACATTCACACGTCTCTGCACTCTTCAGAACAGAGAGAGCTGTGTGTTTTTGCAGATGCCTCTACTAGCAATATCGGCAGTAGCTTACCTTAGGATCTTTGATGAGAAAGGCCAAGTCCATGTAGGATTCTGCATGGGGAAGTCCAAATTGATTCCACGCCAGCCTCATACTGTCCCTTGTCTAGAGCTATGTGCCGCTGTGCTGGCAGTGGAACTAGCTGACATGGTGCTGGAAGAACTTGATGTTGAAATGCATAAAGTGAAGTACTACACAGACAGTAGAGTTGTTTTAAGTTACATAAACAACAACAGTAGAAGATTCTATGTGTATGTTGCCAACAGAGTAGCTCGCATCAGGAAGTCAACGCATCCAACACAGTGGTACTTCGTCAATACTCAAAACAACCCTGCAGATCATGGCACGAGGCCGGTGCCGGTCTCTCTTCTCTGCAGCACCAACTGGTTGACTGGACCAGCATTCTTAAAAGGCTACTGTCAGGCAGCGCATGCGGCCGTACTAGGTGCTGGCAAGACTGGACCGGGCCCGTTCCGCTCCGCCCGGGTCCCCCGACAACATATCCAGAATTCGTGGTGCTAGCCCTGGAGGAAAAAATTTTCCCACATAAACACCAACTTTCAGCCCAGATGCTGTGTTCTGAAAACTGTAATTGGGATATGCCCTTACCAGCAGACAAAGAAACGCAGTGGAGAATATGGAAAACGTCATTGGTGGATCTTGAGAACCTACGGATACCAAGACAGTACATTCACACGTCTCTGCACTCTTCAGAACAGAGAGAGCTGTGTGTTTTTGCAGATGCCTCTACTAGCAATATCGGCAGTAGCTTACCTTAGGATCTTTGATGAGAAAGGCCAAGTCCATGTAGGATTCTGCATGGGGAAGTCCAAATTGATTCCACGCCAGCCTCATACTGTCCCTTGTCTAGAGCTATGTGCCGCTGTGCTGGCAGTGGAACTAGCTGACATGGTGCTGGAAGAACTTGATGTTGAAATGCATAAAGTGAAGTACTACACAGACAGTAGAGTTGTTTTAAGTTGTGTTGCCAACAGAGTAGCTCTCATCAGGAAGTCAACGCCGGTCTCTCTTCCCTGCAGCACCAACTGGTTGACTGGGCCAGCATTCTTAAAGAAAGATGATGGAGACGTGCCACCTCAGTCAGAATCGTTCGATCGAACTTATTGAACCGGGTTCAGATGTTGAAGTGCGTCCGCTGATTACAACATTCACCGCTAAGGTTATGACAACACTGCTCGGGTCGCACAGATTCAGACGCTTCTCCAGCTGGAAGCCTCTTATTCGTGGAGTAGCTAAACTCATTCAGAAGGCCAGATCTCTGTCGAAGGTTCCTGAAAACGATAACGAAAAACCAGATGAATGTACACAGGCAAAGAAAGTAATCGTCCAGAGTGTACAGGAAGAAGCACTGAAAGACGAACTCAAGAACCTATCCAAAGGAGAACCGGTACCTAAGCACAGTTCCCTTAGGAGCCTCAACCTCATCTTAGACCAAGAGGGTGTGATAAGGATAAGGGGAAGATTGTTTTCTGCAGAAATTCCTTGGGAACAGAAACATCCTATAGTCATCCCAAAAAAAATCACCATATAGCTACTCTACTCATTCAGTTCTACCATGAACAGGTCGTCCACCAAGGCAGACACATCACTGAAGGTGCAATCAGGTCTGCAGGGCTGTGGATTCTTGGAGGCAAAAGGCTAGTGTCAAGTGTGGTATACAAGTGCATAACCTGTCGAAGATTGAGAGGACGAACGGAGCAACAGAGAATGTCTGACGTACCGGCTGATCGTCTTACCCAAGCTCCTCCTTTCACCCATGTTGGATTGGATGTATT
>NW_018127994.1:812755-815859 GCF_001952655.1 Monopterus albus
CATAATAAGGGATTGAGTTTTTTCTATGGTGTCTTATTTGGGTTTCCGTAGTTGGCTTGTAAACGGGAAGTTCTAGAAGTTAGTTCAACTGCAAGCAGACGATTTCTTTCTGATCTTTTAACAGTCCCTCAAGAACATATGTCTGTAAGTATAAAGGTTAAACGTAACATGTACTACATATGGTTGTGTTAACATGGTTAGATGTTTCTTTAGTCTATAATGAACATAAAACGTTATGATGTTAATCGCGGTAGCATGTTTATGGAATTTTCAGTATAAAGGCCCTTTCACACCAGACGCGAATTTAACGCGTGATTTATTCGCGCGTCAATAATATTTTTCGAACCAATAACTTGTCAATGATACATTGCACACCGCCGACGTAATTTCGCGACGCGAAAAGCGACATTAATTTTTTTCGCCTCCCAAAATCTCTACCATCACTGTCTGGGATCAAAATAATCCTAACTGGCAATGAGCCCAGCTGTCGCTACATAGAGTAGAGCTTTCCGCAGCTCTGGACCTCACTGGACTCCTTCAGTCACTGTCTCACACAGCAAAGTGTACTGAGTGACAGTACCTGTTTCCATTGACAATGTATGGGCAGCTGTCACTAACCCAGGGATTGTGCTCAACAGTGCAGTTGCGCACTTTGGCTGCATAGAGGTCACAGCCTTTCCAGCACTCACAGTGGTGAAGAATCCTAAACTTTTTTTCTGCTACTTTACAGAGAAATGCATTAAAAATACTTGGGAGAAGCTTCATTATGCAACTAGACAATGATCCAAAACACACTGCAAACTCAACACAGAACCTCAGCAAGAAAAAGAACATGTATTTATACTGGCCAAGTCATACACTATTTACCTGCATGGAGCACTCCATGACAGAGACAGCCATGACAGCATCCTCTATAGTCACAGTCTCTCTGTACATGAGCCTGGCATGGGCTGTGAGGCAAAAAAGCAAAACAAAACAAAAAAAAACAGTGAGTGATACAGTTCTGCAGATTACACTGTGGCTCAGGAGGTAGAGCGGGTCGTTTCCTAACCGGAGGATCAGCGGTTTGATTCCCGGCTTGTCCAGTCAACATGTCAAAGTGTCCTTGAGCAAGACACTGAACCCCCAGCTGCTCCCGGTGATAACACCGGTATGTGAATGTGTGAGTGTTTGGGAGTGCGAATGGTTGAATGGCCAAATAGTGTGAAAGCGCTGAGTGTGCTGTAAAGCATAGAAAGGTGCTATACAGGTATAAGACCATATGCACATACATATAGCGCGCTATATATTTACACACTAAGCACTAAGTACAAGATCAATAGAGGCTGGTGTCTACCATACCAGGCAGGACCCCATCCCTCATCCCTCTCTTCAATAGATACCTTATTAGGCACACCTCTACAATTGTATGCATTTCAATGCAACACGTCTGTCTTAAAATCTGTGTTTATGAAGCTTAAAATGTTTCAGTTTTTGGTGAAATTGTCATTGAATTCATACATTTATGACAATTTCAGTTTAGGTGGTTAGATATTAAAACGCCTTCCTTACCTTCAGCAGTAGTCATCGGTGCCATCATTTAGATTAAAGTATAATTATAACAAAGCTTTACAATAAAAGTGAGTTTTGAAGAGCAACTTGAATTTCATCCACAGTCCCCTCTGTTTCAGAGGTGGTAAACTTTAGCGTTGTAAACAATTGTCTGCTTCCTGTGTGTGTGTGTGTGTGTGTGTGTGTGTGTGTGTGTGTGTGTGTGTGTGTGGGGGAGCTGAGCACACCACCCAGTCTCGCCCACAAAGGAGACGCGGCTCCATAAACACCAAAACCATATTTTATGACCCACTACTCTCACTCAGTGGTCTTTGATAAAATGCAATAGCACCAGTTCTCCTGTTTGATCCTGATTTATTACACCTACTACAGCCTACATTTTCTTAGCTATCTAGCTATGCCTTCACCATGAAAATACATATTTCCCGCGCTGAGAACAGGTGGCACATTTCTGTGATTGGGTGTGGTTTCTGTGTCTTCATCTGCCACACCCCCAGGGTTTCAGAGCAGAGAATACTCTATGTTTTCATGAATTTGACAGCTATTTTTATACACTTGATCTTTTTATTCATTCAAATTTGGCTGGGTTAACACATTTTTTGTGGTGTGACAAACTTGGAACACGATTTAGGTTAGTTAGGTTTCACTATTGGAACCTAATGAGTGGTATACCCCGTACTTTCCTTAATCATCACTAAGCATAGTCTCCAGGTTGACGTGGACCATCCTCCTTCGTTTTTGCACCGTATTTTCTCTCTGTTTAGATGAGGGAGGGGCTCCTCCCGTCTCACACACACAGCTGTGTGTAATGCTAATGCTTGAGGTGCAAAGGCATGGACATTTAACTGCATGCTCTGCGCATGCACCCCCTCCCCCCTCGCAATCCTGGTGCTTTTAGTACTACCTCCTGAGGGGTGCTGAAATTTAGCTCCTGGAATGCACCTCCAAAGCGGGCGCACCGTAGTGGAAAAAAACGCAGAGCCTGTCACATGCGTTACTCAGCATGACATGTTTCAGTAGGTTCCTATAGTATATAAAACCCCTATATTTATTTCTACTTTAGCTGGACTTTAAGTTCTCATGGTTGAAGAACACTAAGTTTCAGCATGAGTTTCAAGACCAACAGTGGGTAGGAAAAGTAATTATATATTTAACATGTCCTTAAGTAATGATTTAACCTGTAACATGTACTTACTGTTAGTAATGAATTATCCTGAACGCTGATTGGTGTTTTTCTTATTCTGTCTGCAGTATGGAGACAGCAGGGAGTTTCTGTGGCGACTGGCTCGGGCCTACTGTGATATATATGAGTCCACTGAAGACGAACAGCAGCGGAAGGCCTATGCACAACAAGGTAATGGACACATGTGTCACAATATAATTATTATAATAATGACTCAGAGTAAGGTAAACTAAAACAAAGGCAGAATGTCAAATGTAACTAGAGAAAAATGATAATCAAATACACATTTGAAAGTGCTAAGCAGCTTGCAGTCCCTCCTAGAACACAGCCATTTTGTTGAGATTAAACTGTGAGCTGGTGTTGCAGGTCG
>NW_018127994.1:816131-820039 GCF_001952655.1 Monopterus albus
ATGCCGAGTGTCACAAATGGTAAAATGATGAATACAAGGGTCACTGAACTTTTATTTTATTTTATTTTAAACATTTTGGGTTTTAACTCAGCATAGATATTGCTCCCAGTGGTGACCATTGGGTTTATTTGATGTCACAATTGTCCTGTGTTTTTGGTTCCAGGTTTGCTGTGCTGACAGGACTGACCACTCAGCACGACAGCATGCATGGCAAACTGAAGAGCAGCCACATCTTAAAGGTATCACAGGCACACCAGCTTTATGTCAAATATATATTTAGCTAATGTTTAAAGTCAGATTAGATTTATTTCTAATCCTTAGACTTGTGTAGAGAACCTGACTGTAATCTTGTCTCCATCCAGGAGCATCTGGACCATGCAGTCGCCCTCAGAGATGATGACCCCATGTGTTTCTACCTTCTTGGTAAATGGTGTTATGAGGTGAGATGGGGGATCTCTTGTGCTGTTACTGTTTACTGTTCTTATCAAATGCAGATTTTATCGTCCAAATGTTCATGCTGTGAACAATCATGACCAAAATGTTTGTTTCATTGGATTGTTTGTATCTTTACAGGTGGCTACTCTGGATTGGTTGGAAAAGAAGGCAGCTGCTGCCATCTACCAGAGTCCCCCCTTTGCCACACTACATGATGCCCTTGAGAACTTCCTCAAGGTAGACTCCCACAGCCTTCTGCTGCTTCAGTCCAAAGGCCAATTCATACTTTTCACATCCACATGTCAGCTATGTTCCAGTGACAAATTTCATTATCTTCCCAAGTCCGTGAGGGTCTGCAAGGACTCTGTGTGCATGTCCATGAGTAGGCCATTCACATGAGGGTATGCAGAAAGGCTGAATTGGCCTTAAGGACATTTTCAAATCTACAGTATAGTTAGTTTGTTCTGGTCCAAGACAGAGGCTGAGTTTTTAATTTGTATTTTCCAGGAAAATTTCAAGCGAACTGTAATGCATCACTAGTATAGATGCAAAAATTCTCTCCTCACACTGGTTATATGTGTGTGGTGGTGGGAACAAGAACATAAAACAGGAACAAATTCATAAAGAATTTTCTGTCTGCCAAAATATCAGGAAGGTAACATAATTGTTATTTCAGGACAACACATTCTCTGGCTAGCTGCTAGCAACTGTTGACTTTGCTCATTCCATTACAGTATGCAAAGTGCACCAAGCTATGGAAGCTATTTAGATCAGACTTGCAAAGTGCACCTTGTAGTTGGGTCAGATTGAAGGCAAAACATGTTCCCAGCACAAATGAACTGCTCTGAAATTTCTCTGTGAGTCAGTCCACCATCTCTAATGGGTTTCTGGGCAGTTGTTTTGATCGGCAGTACCTTTGTTGTATTCAGCCCAACAAACTGTACTACAGGGGAAAAACCAACCAGAATAAACAAAGGAGGATTAGAAATGTCCTAATTCTGCATGATACAATATCGACGCAATATACAGACCTGAATGTGTATCAGTTTAATTCTGTACATCCAGTTTCAGCTGCAAGATGACCATCCAGAGGTTCATGATTTCATCTCTGCATCTTCTTGTTTATTGTTGTGGGTGTGTCAACCTTATCATTAGTATACACTGTGGAAATAAGCAACATACAACTTGCTTCAACACTCAATCAGATTTGAACTTGACTCCAGTACAGTGGCTGTCAATATGCTTTGTAAGGCAACAAGAAACACGTGCATTTTAAATAGGGGTGAAAAAAAGAGACAAAAACAATCTAAACTGCTCAAAATTAAGGGAACACTTAATCAGTTTCACACCAAGTCAGTTAAACATCAGGGATATCAATTTGTCCATTTAGCAAGTGATGGTGAATCTCTTTCACCTGCTTTGGTGCAAATGAAAGTGACAGCAGGTGCAATGAAGAGGAAAACCAAGACAACCACCCGAAAAGGCAGTGGTTTGGCATATAGTGGCCACAGACAGATGATCTCTCCTGATCCTTACTGATGGATTCTTAGGTTTTGTGTTTTTCTCATGTCCTTGTCATTACTGGTAGCATGAGCCAGTACCTGTAGCCCAATCAGGTTGCACAGGTAGTCCAGTTATTCCAGGATGGCGCATCTATATGGGCAGTCACAAGAAGGTTTGCTGTGTCTCCCAGCACAGTCTCGGAGCACAGAGCACGGAGGAGATACCAGGAGACCGGCCATTACACCAGGAAAGCTGGACAGGGCTGTAGAAGGGCAACAACTCAGCAGCAGGACCAGCATCTGCTCCTTTGTTTAAGGAGGAACAGGAGGTTCACTGCGAGTACACTATAGAATTGGTTTCCATTGACCATTGTTAAGTTATTTTGTCCTGAACAAATTATACAGTGTTAGTAAAGGTTTTCATCTTGAATAATTCGTTCATCAAGCTCGGATGTGTGATTAAGTGTTCTTTTAATTTTTTTTAACAGTATATTTATAAATATATACATATATTGTGGCAGAAAAAGAGCTTTCTGATAGTGCCATCCAGAGGGGAGGAGTTCAAACAGTTTGTGTCTAGGGTGTGAGGGGTCTGCAGTGATCCTCTCTGCCCTCCTTTTGACCCGTGAGGTGTACAGGTCCTCCATGGAGGGCAGGCTCACACCAATGACCTTTTCTGCAGTCCTGACTGTCCGCTGAAGTCTGTACCTGTCCTGTTTGGTTGCTGAGCCAAACCAGACCAGTTATTTGTCTTTAAATACTAAATCACCAGGAGCCCCTTACCCACAGTGCAAAGGGAAAGTGTACTTGGCTTTGCGGTCAGTTGGTCTTCACTGTTAATGGGTGTTTTATTTTGTACATGAATGTATTTGAAAAACGGAATGTGTACATTAAATCTTTGTTTTTGTGCTGTATGAACTTTCAGGCAGAGGACCTCAGTCCAGGTTTCTCCAAGACAGTGAGACTTTACATTGCAAAGGTAAACAGTCAGTTCCAGTGATCCCATAGCATCATTTAACAGTGATTATATACAGTACAGTCAGGCAGCACAGTTTATGGAATGACTGCTGATACAGAGTGCCATGTTGAGTGTTAGGTGATTTATTCTGGAGCTGTTTGTTGTGTGATTAAGTACACAGTAAAATATTGACCATCTAAACATGATTAACACAATGAAACCTCTTCTTAACACACACTGATTTCAGAAGTGTGACTTATTTTACTAATAGCAGTATCTCCACTGCCCCTCTAAAACAAATGTTCATAAATCTAGTTAATCTAGAGAAAATAGTTTGGGTTCAGATTGACACATTTTCTTCAGTATCATAATAAACAAAATGATTAGCCTGTTTCCATGGTTACAGTTCAGTCAGGAATTGCTAGCTGTTAATGCAGCATGGCTTTACATGATTCAAACTCGTGGCTCTAAATCAATCCAGGCTATAAAAATGGCTTAGGTAAAACCCACACCTCAGTCAGTGACTCCGATTATTGTTTTGTATGGTTCAAAGAATAAGGAAAACAGCAGTTCAAAACAACTTTTATCACAAATAGAAAAAAGAAGGAAAACTCTTATGATTTTGAGGGCTAAAACTAATCATCATGTTGTTTGGCTCGTAGTGTCACAAGGATTTGGGAAACATATCTGAGGCCACAAACTGGACCGAGCTGGCTCTGAAGATGCCCACAAACACTAATGTAAGCCCACGCTTCACACTCTCCAGTTGCGTAAGAGTTTTGCCAGAACATAGTCTTGTTTTAAGTAAAAAATAACTGTATGAGGCTAAGTGCATGTAACACAAATATAATATTTATTTTAGCTCTTTGTTTATTTCCAAGGACATAGAGACCACTAACCTGGAGGCACAGCTTCGGATCTGAACAATTACATTTCTTCTGAGATCCAGCAGATGGCATTGATTGGCTGGTTAGGCCACCAGTCCCTGCTAATATCCCATAACGACACTGCAA
>NW_018127994.1:820123-834237 GCF_001952655.1 Monopterus albus
ATAAAATTACTATTTATTTTCTTTATTATGGCTTAACTGAGGCAGTACCATTGAGTTTTTAATATATATATAGTAATGTCATTTAATGTTTTGTTAACTATTTGTTTGCCTAGTTAGTGATTAAACAAACGTAGGTTTTATTTTTCAGCACCACTGTGACAAAAAACATTGTAAACTTCCCTTTAGAGACCATTTAGTCATGCAGATGGTTTTGCCTTTGTAGAGCTTAGAGACAGATATCTCAAAGTCTGGACAAAGAAAAATTATATGCAAGGGTAGATGCCACTAGAGGAAATTCATTTATCTTTTCCCAATTTGACTGGTGCATCCTTTTTAGTTCAACTTTTGGAAGGGATGACT
This sequence comes from Monopterus albus, assembly GCF_001952655.1. NCBI lineage: Eukaryota > Metazoa > Chordata > Actinopteri > Synbranchiformes > Synbranchidae > Monopterus > Monopterus albus. The sequence continues at coordinate 820,484 of NW_018127994.1, forward strand.
TGTGTCTGATTTCAAGGTACATTGAAACAATGAGTCCCAACATTTTGATGTAACACATCTGAAAGAGATTTCTAGTCTTCAGACTTTGGAAATTCCCCCAGCACTAGAAAACATCATTGATAAATATGCCAGTAAGAACAATCTAGAAACAGAATTTGTTCAGGAATGTTTTTAAGAGCTTTAAATAAAAAACAAAGTTTAGGAATCACTATAATAAATAGACTACAAGGTATTCTTACTTGTACACACTATTCCAATACTGTTCTGCTGGGTCCATCTCAGATACTTTGTAATTTTTATGAAACATGTTGGGTAACACTAGTACTTTGTTCCAAATATCAGCCTTAAACCTTCATTTGACTTTTTTTTCCAATTAAACTCCAACTTCAAATCACATAGATTCCTCCTAATAGTGCAGTATAAAGCAACTGTACTGGATCACATGGCCTTTGAATCTTTGCAGCCCTCAGTAAACCGACAACGCATGGAGCCTTGCCTTTGGTTGTGACTGTTAAAGGTATCCTAATATTTCTGTATTGTAATTTGCCTTTGAGTGTATTTGCTGCCTTTGAATTTTTTGTTTTTACATTCCTGTGTTATTTTCTGAAATGTAAGTAAAGTTGCAGTATATAATGTTTATTAGTCGTTACTGGCACGTGGAGTTCAGTGGACATCACTTTTGTTACTGTTGTGAGATAACACTGGATATCATCTGAAATCAGTGTCATTTCCACAATATTCTTAGCCTATAATCAAGTTAACGTACACTTAAATGACACATGGATTGCATTTAATACAATTTTGTATGTCTCTAAATTTGTAGGTTTGCGTTAACTAAGTGGAGACAAAAAACAAAAAAACTCCAGTGGAGAAAGTGTGCTAAAATGCCCTGTAAAGTGCCCCTATGAGCAAAGTAGATAAACTGACCTTTAACCTCTAGAGTCCCTGCGTCCTCATATGAGGACCGCACAGCTTGGGTTTCCAAAGCTCAGGACTCTAGAGGTTATGGCGCCCCATAATAAAATGCTAATCTTAAGAAACCGCCACTGGTTTTTATCAATAATGGGAATTGCAGCTCCAGCTTTTGCTGCTTTGACCCTTCCTGTTGCATGGACATGTCAGTATTGCTCTTAAGGTATCTATCATCTGAATCCACCTCGATTAGTGCAACATAACTGCTTCAGATCAGGTGTGCAATTTTTTATGCAGAAAATGTGATGCCTTGGCTGACGTGATGTTTTACAGTGATTTTGCCCTTTTTAGCAATAAGTTGAACATAGTGACAATATTTCCACTTGAAAAGCTGTGGGAGTGTTGTCGTGCTAAAAAAAAAGGCCCTAAAATTTAGGAGATTGAGTTTGTTGAGAATGCATTAATTGTTGCTGGTTATTACAAAATGTTGAAACATAAATCACAATATTGTTTCAGTAAATAGTTAATTCATAATTAAATTACGCAGTGAAATAAGCATTATATTGTGTTGTCCCCCCCAACACTGGTAATAGGCCATGCATAAGACTAGCAATAAGGTAACATTTGATACAGTATCAAATCCTTTTATGATGCTAATAAGCAAAACAAATGAATATAATAATAATAATAAAAAATTTATTTTGTTATGAAGCTTATATACAGAAAGTTCTGGTAAAGCCAAACAGAAAGGGACAACACCAGGGACTGGTGTTGCTGGATGGAAATGAACACATTACATTAATGTGGAACTAGGAATGCATTAATTGCAAAATGTGTTTCAGCTGTATCCTCAGGAACCCCATACAGACAAAGTTAACAGAAAAAAGCTCTCAAAGTATTATTACTAAATTAATTTACAAATAGTCTTTAAGCACTCGGTTGAGGAAACTGCAAAAGCACACTGCATTCAACAACAACAAAAGATGCCTAGGAATCTCTAATTATGACTTAGTATCTCATAATATCTCATACTTATGAGACTTTACACATCAAATCACATTAAAGATGAATATATATACTTATTTTGAGTGTGCCATTTGGTAATCTCGTGATAAAGGTCATGTTATATACTTTTGTTGTAATAGAGATTATCAATCTTGTAATTACACAAGTAGATTTTTTTCATAATTGTAGCATTACTAAATCATAATTATGAGATACCAATCTTGTAATTATGAAGAATTATGCTTTTTTTTTTTAGATACTATGTCATAAGTTCAAGAAAATATCTCTTTTGTCTGATGAGTGCAATGTGCTTCAGTATAAACGTGTTTCTAGTAAACAAACTGTTTTCCATCTTATTGTTGCATAACTTTGCTCCATGAGGCCAGATCTGCAGCCTGGACCATCTTCGACACTGCCTTTACACAGCAATGTCAAAACGATACAATACCTGACCATCATCCCTTGATTATTCTTCAGTCTGACACTCTGTGTGCAGGTAGTTGTTTGGGTGAAAGGCAACACTGTATTCCAAGAGATGAGTCAGCTGTGACAGCAGATTTACAGCCTCCCTGATTCATGCCTGTCTTCCCATTTAGTCCTTGGCATCACCCACTCCGTCAGCGTTAATGGCGAACATTGCTTCAGCCTCGGGCAGGCAGGGCGAATCATAGATTTTACAGATCCTGGTCTCTCCTCGACCTTTCCTCAGGTACAGACTGCAATGACATTGCCGGTTTTAATCAGTTATCAGAAGGTTGAAACCACTGTCACTGTCAGTCAACTTTTTTCTGATTTGTACATTTTATTTCAATCAGCAGGACAGACATGGAAAAACAACACAAAAAGAAAGAAATGGAACCCGGCCGAGAAAGCTGCAGTCAGTGCATCTCTAGTCTGAATACTTTATTAAATGAGAGATTTCAGTTTTGATTTCAAATAGTTTTCACTTTGACATGATTTATTGCAGCAATTCTCAACCCGGCGGGCCTCAGCGGCCCAACATTTACAGCCAAGTTTTATTATTTTGTGTTGTATTTTATGTTTTTCTCATTTCCTTTGGAAGGTGGTCCTTGGATTTTTTTGCAATCAAAAGTGGATCTTAAATTACAAAAGGTTAACTCCTGGCTTATTGAGTGTAGATCAATGGGCAACGGGTGTGAATAATATCCAAGGTATGCTGTCAAAATGAACAAACATGCATCACTCACCGTGTTGTGGAGGCATGAGCCAAAATGTTGCCACCAATTGGTTTCTTGGGGTCTGCAGAGAACATGGCTGCACCATCCACCTGCGCTACCACCTGGTTGGTTATCACCACAGCAACGCCAAACTGTTGTAACAAAAATGGCCATGATTTAGAAACTCCACAGCTTTAACATGCATCACCACTGCGGACTGTGTGAACTCAGTACGAGTTGCAGAAGTTATATTAGAGTGTGAATGTGAATCTAAAAGGGGCTTCCCAGTATCCGGGAGATGTGTTTTTGTACTGTCCTAGTACAATCAAAGCACATGACACCACACAACCAGGAGAACTTAAACTACGGGTAGCTTTTGAGGGTCCACCTGCACCAGTCAGCTGTCTACCTCATCTGCCAGCCTTAGCAGCATGCGGAGGAAACGTCCAAGATGTCCTTGTCGGGCTGACAGCTCTCCTCTGCCTGAGTAGTCTGTTCTGTACAGAGCAGTGGCACTGTCCACTATCAACAGAGCATACCTGACACAGAGGGAGAGAGAGAACGAGTGTGTGTGTGTTAGATGGACGGCTACCAGAACCTGGATTTTGCACATTCATACTGAAATGTTACTGATGAAAATGATACAGGAATAGTTTGAATCTGTTGGCTAATGTACCCAAAACTTCACACTGGTGTCATTTTTACACCACTTAAAAAGGGTCTTATGAATAAAGTGTGAAATGCAGCAGGTATTCTCCTTTATTTAATGTAGAAATGGTCTTGTGTCTCCTTTTTGGAAACCGATAATCACACCTATCAGAGAGTGGTTTCAAACTACTGCCAGAGTCACTGTGTTTATTAGGAGACAGGTCTACTACCAGGTCAATCTGGACTTCCACTTTTTAGACTTTATATTTTATTAGTGCTTCAAGGGCGTATACATAATAGTCAAGATAAAAGTGAACATTTCTACTATTGTCATGATTCTCAGCATAGGAGTACACCATGTTTGGACTCCTGTACTTTGGTGTGGGTTACTTGGCTACCCCAAGTCGGCTCTCAAAGCATCCTTGATAAAATGGGTGGCGCAAGAACGCTTCCAGGTTTTTGATTTGTACTTGGCTCGTTGCAGGCTGAATTGGAACAGTGCTGACTGTTAATGTTTCACAAGTCGACAAGAGCACAAGTACAGAGAAGAAAGCATATTGAAAAAGGCCCAGAGACGGGGAGATCTACAACAAACTTTCGCAGCTGGACTCAAACATCACGCATGCAAGGTGCACATGTACATGGTGCACTGCTGACAGGGCGCCGCTGCTGCACTGCTTTGTGTTCAGTGTTGTACAGTATATATTTATTCAAAAATGGGGGGAATCACAATAAAAACTGAACCAAAACTCTTGTGCCATACTAAGCTCAAATTAGAAACAAAGGACCTGCCCTGCTTCACCTGCCTGTCAATAAACAACATTTTAAAGGAAAACTGAATTCCAGACTTAAAGACTATGCCCAGTCAGTTGTGTGGCCCCACTACACATGCACATTAGTGTTTTCCCTGCCAGTCTCACCCGCATGCCACTAGGTGCCATTAGCAGTTTTACAGATGCCATCTACGGGGTAAATGCTTTTTGGGGGGGGTTTGTAGCAATACCACAAGTGGCCATCTCTCATAATACATCCATGATGTCGACTTACCTTGACTCAGCCATCATGGCTGAGGCTTGATACAGCAGCTGGGTCTGATGGTCTGTGTTGAAGGCTCTGGCGTAAGCCACGTTGTCCAGTACATCACTGCCGACCAGCCCATATCTGATGACAAAGATGTGGACATCATATAAACATCAAGTGTTTTATTATTTCCAATTCCAGACCCCTTCAGTGTTTTATTTCTTGAAGGGGTCAAAATTTAAGCAGCACTTGAAATATCAAGAACAACTTTAATGTGCGACAAAAGTGTTTCAGTTTGTGGCCTTCATCAGCTGATGAAGTGCAGATTCACCTATCAGCTACAGCAAGGAGTCTCTCTGGTCTGAAGGTTCCTTCTGTGTCGATGTACATGGCTTTACCTTCTCCTCCCCCCTGATCAATGGGCAGCTATGGACACAAAGAAAAGGGCAGTTCCCTTAGTGCCGTATGAAGTTGTTTATAAGTAATTTATACTGTTTATGCAGAAAGAACTATGCCCCTTCTTCAAACATGATTGGATTTTTTCTATATTAAAAACAAACAAAAATAAATAAATAAAAAAATAAAGGTTCTTCCCTATCCACCTCCTTGTTGCTTTGAGTGCAATACAATACAAAACTTCTAACACCACTGAGGCTTTATCTGCAGAGTAACTGCAATCAGTTGGACCTGTACCTGACAGGTGACAGCAAGCGTGTGGCACAGCTGGGTCTTCCCTGTTCGAAACTCTCCAAACATTTCTGTGATTGAACCCGTCTCAATCCCACCTGCCGGGGAAACAGAAAGCCAAATCAAATAAGCATATTTTTGTTCACCTGACACAACTGGGATCATATGTACATCTCTAAATGGGACCGTCAGTGTCAGCAGTCCCCCACCACAGCTTCAGAACTTTATGAAATATCACAGTGTTGCAATTGCACGATTCTGCATTAGGCTTTTAATTTGATTAATTTAATTAGAAACAAAAGGTAAAGTAAATATTTAAGGACTCCCGGCTAAAGCGCGAGAGAGAGAGAGAGAGAGAGAGGATGGAAGACTAAAGTAACAAATGTTAAACCCCATTTCCAGAAAAGTTGGGACATTTTCCAAAATGCAATAAAAACTAAAATCTCTGCTTTAATTTGCTTGAACCTTTATTTAACACAAAAGTATAAAGAAAAGGTTTTCTGTGTTTTCACTGACCAACTTCATTTTGCATTTTGTAAATATAAACACATTTACTGTGCAGATTCTCAGTCATCCAGGTCATCGTAAAGCTGAAAAAATGTAGGAAAAAAACAACTGGACTACGTTTTTTAGGGCAAAAACGTTTCACCTCTCATCCAAGAGGCTTCATCAGTTCTGCCTGACTGGCGTTGAGCCGGAGATATTTATCCCCCTCGATGGTGTTTCAGTCCTTTGACCCCCAACAATGTCCCCTAATGACTGAGTCATTATATCCCAGTATCGGTGAGAGTCGTTACCTGTCTCTGAACCCTCACCTGTGGACCGACGCCTATTGTCCTGGTGGGCTAAATAAGTTTATAGAATATTCCACCAACACCATTCTGGAAGATTCCACAATCCACACATTAACTGGTAACAGGTGAGGGTATGATGATTGTGTAAAAAAGGAGCATCCACCAGAGACTCAGTCCTTGCGATGATGGATGGGTTGTGGCTCACCACTTTGTGCTCAACTACATAAGAGAATTGTCAGTCAGTTCAAAAGGAATGTTTCTCAAAGCAAGATTGCAAAAAAAAATATGCCTTTCACCATCTACAGTACATAATACTGTGAAAAGATTCAGGGAATCCAGGGAAATATCAGTGCTTAAAGGCCAAGGGTGGAAACCACTGTTGAATTTGTTTGACCTCACGAGGTTCTGCGTAAAAAAATGTCATGTTGCTGTGATGAATACAGCCACATGGGCTTTGGAGGACTTTGGAAAACTGCTGTCACTTAACACAGTCTGCTGCTGCATCCAGAAATGTAGCCTGAAACTCTGCTACGTAAGGAGGAAGCCATAAATCAATTCTGTGCAGAGAGGCTGTGGAGTTCTCTGGATCGAGCTCATCTCAGATTGACCGAAAGACAGTGGAGACATGTTCTGTGGCCAGACGAGTCCATGCTTCAGCCTGTTTTCAGGAAGAATGGACGTCGGGTTCCCCGTGCCAAAGATGACAAAGCCCAGACTGTTATCAGTGAAAGGTGCAGGAGCCAGCATCTGCGATGTTGGGGAGTTGCATCAGTGCCCACAGCACCGGTGAGCTGCAATTTTAGACACATGCTGCCATCAAGGCAAAATCTTTTACCAGGAAGTCTATGGATATTTGTTGGCAGGGCGCTGCCAGGCCTCATTCTGCATATGCTACAACAGTTTGTCTTCGTAGACACAGAACAATCCCACCCGGCAGGTGGAACTGAGATGTGCTCGACTGGCCTCTTGCAGTCCATATCTGTCTCCTACTTAGAAAGTATGGCGCATCATGAAGAGAAGAATCAAACAGTGACCATGGATTGTTGAGCAGTGTGATGTTTAGTCAGATCGCTCCCCAGTGGTTAGCCCAGTATGTGCTAGAGTTAATGTCATAATCATCAATGCCAGCCTGCCCTCCATGGAGGACCTGTATACCTCACAGGTCAAACGAAGGGCAGAGAAGATTTCTGCAGACCCATCACAGCCTGGACACAAACTGTCTAAACTCCTCCCCTCTGGATGGTGTTACAGGTCACTGTATGCCACAACAATCAGACACAAGGACAGTTTCTTCCCCCAGGCCATGACTCCAATGAACACTTAACCCATGACTGTATAACAGAATGACAACCTTCAGTGCAGTACCTTGTAAATATACTTTTGTATATATCTGAAAAACACCATCCTGTGTGTGTATATATATATATATATATATATACACACATACACACACACACACACTTTATTTTCCTAATGCACACTCCTTTTTCTTTTCTTGTTATCTGAGTCTTATCTTGTTTACTTGCTGCCTTATGTAAGAACACTGTACATGCACATTGAGAACCACTGTACCTGAGTCTAATTCCTCGTGTGTCAAACCTGGCCAAAAAAGATGATTCTGACGCTGATTAATACATGTACAGTACCTTGTAGTAGTTTGTCAAGCTCCTTAGAGCCTGTAGAGATCTGAATGATCTCTGCTCTCCTCTGGTGGAACTCGGTAGCAGTGGTGAAGCCCATAGGTACCAGTTTGGCTGCTTCAGCCTGGCAATAAAGAAATAATAAAATTTAAAAATGAGAGGATAAATAAAACTCCCATCTCAGTAGACCTTTGTCCAGAAACACTCTAATCCTTTAGAAAAACTATTATAACTAGACATAATGTGTAACATGTAGTGTAATTCTGCAACATAAACATATTTGTCTGAGAATTGTAAAGTACGTTTTTTCCATAAAAGATCAACACATGTCCATTTTACTCCTCACACAAATATTATTATGGGGTACTGAGTGAGTAGGCTGTGGTTTCTTACTAGAACTTTTTCAGCTTTAGCCTCACTGATGCCCTTGATGTTGAGTAGCTCCTTCTTAGGAGCATAAGCCACAGCCTCAATAGTATGGAAACCTGCATCCTCCAGCTTCTTGATGTCACTGGCACTGATTCCACATTGCTGCAAAGGGAGATATTGGAATGAGAGGCAGCTACATGTAAATTCATTAGTAGATAGGGGAAGGTCAGACCAGGGCTTCTGTAGGGTCCAAAACATACTTGATAATACACAATTCAATATGCCAAAGAAAGGGAGAGCATTCATATGAGCTCGGTATACCGAGTTAAATGATGTTTACCCATTATTTAGCCCCAAATTCAATTCAATTTTTTTTCCAATTCAGTTTTATTTGTATAGTATCAAGTGATAACAAATATCATCTCAGGACACTTTACAAAGTAAGGTCTAGACCTTATTATTATTATTATTATTTTTATAGAGGAAAACCCATCCCCCTTGAGCAAACACTTGGCAACAGTAGGGAGGAAAAACTCCCTTTAACGGAAGAAACCGCCCAACAGACCCCGGCTCTTGGTGGGCGGCCTTCTGCCTTGACTGATTGGGGTGAGTGGATAGAGGAGAGAGAAAGAAAAGCAACACACAACAAACACAACAACAAGCACTGGGCAGGTTGATGTGGCTGGTGACTGCTCATCAGAAAAATAGAGCTCCAGGGCCAGGGCAACCTGCAGAAAGGTACAGGGAGAGAGAGAGAGAGAGAGGACACACTATGGGAGAGAGGAGACACAAAGTTAATGACATGTAATGGTGGCATATAGAAGATGCATGGAGGGAGAAGAGAGGAACCTGGGGCATCATGGGTGGCCCCCAGCAGTATAACTAAAAGAAGGCTCAGGGTCACCTGATCCAGCCCTAATTATAAGCTTTATCAAAAAGGAACGTCTGAAGTCTAATCTTAAAGGTAGAGAGGGTGTCCGCCTCCCAAACTGAGACTGGGAGTTGGTTCCATAGTAGAGGAGCTTGATAGCTAAAGGCTCTGCCTCCCATTCTACTTCTGTGGACTCTAGGAACCACAAGTAAACCTGCACTTTGAGAGCGAAGTGCTCTGTTAGGATGATAAGGCTCTACGAGGTCTTTAAGATACGATGGAGCCTTGTCATTAAGGGCTTTGTATGTTAGGAGAAGGATTTTAAATTCTATTCTGAATTTTACAGGGAGCCAGTGGAGAGAAGCTAATATGGGAGAGATATGATCTCTCTTGCTAGTTCCTGTCAGTACTCTGGCTGCAGCATTTTGGATTAACTGGAGGCTTTTTAGGGGATTATTGGGACATCCTGATAGTAAAGAGTTACAGTAGTCCAGCCTGGAAGTAACAAATGCATGGACCAGTTTTTCAGCATCACTTTGAGACAGGATGCTCCTGATTTTGGTGATACTGCACAGGTGAAAGGCAGTTCTAGAGTTTATAGAAATTCTGACAAATAACAGAGAATGAGGGAATTACTGGCTACACTTGCATTATACAAACAGCAAATGAAAACTACACACACTTTAAAAAGAATTGCCATCTTCAGTAGGACTGATGTAACAGATGATAGATCATCTGTTTTAACTGTTTTTGATTGATGCATTTCTTGTTTTTGGTAGAGTTCTGGTTGGAACTATTGAGTTTTCATTGTTTTGGTGAATTCTGTGGAGCATTTTATGCATTTTGCTCCAAAAAATAGACTTGAAGCTACAAATAGGCTGTAGGCACATATACATATGTTTGAATAATCATGAATCCTGGGATTCACAATGAGGGCACACACCAGGTGCTTGTAAGAAACTGTTCAGATGGAGCAAACTGCACTCAGAATACATACTTCCAGTCTGCACAGAAGCTGTGGACCATAGTTTTCTTCCTCCTCTACCGCTGTCTCCACCCTGGCCTCACTTCTCATAGCCATGGTTGGAATATGAAAACCTTGTCAACAGAGGAGGAAAATGAATGTCCTTATTGTGACAGGTAATCATAACTTCACTTCACTTCAGTCAGCAAGATACCTAGGGACAAGTGTTCCAGTTTAACTGGAGTGTGCATGAGACAGATGTGTAAAAGATGTAATTTCTTAAGACCCACTGTTGACAAACCAGGAATAAAACACTATGATTATACTATGTATATATCCCATTCATTTTTCCATATTTTAAAAAATATTTCAGCAGAACAATCTGCAGTAATATTCATATTGGCCACAACAAAAATACATGAAAACAGAGGGAAAAAAAACAGACTTACGGTTGCAGCTAAGTGCATAAAGCACGAGTGATATACCAGCAGACATAATAGTAGTTTGGACAGCTAGACTGATTAATATAGCATCTTATGGATTGTGTGACATGCAGGTCTCAAAAACTCTTCTGAATCCAATCAAATACAGGATTGTAGTTCTACATATGGATAAGAACTGGATTGGCTCTATTCTGGCAAATTAACATTCCTGTGAAAAATGCCCAGATCGCGCAGATACCGATACCTAATATCAGATCATGACAACCCTGAACTAATTATTACCATTAAGTTCACAATAACCTATCACATCACCACAAAGGAGCTGCCTTCTACAAAGTTTAGATCCAAAATTTTTTTCCACAAGTAAAAAGGACTGCAATCCCACACATACAAGGGATAAAACATACACCCTGTTCTTCTGTTGAGATCATATACTGTTTTACTTTTAACATAATAATAATAATCAGTGCCACCATTATATAGAACACTCAAGTGAATACATCAAAAGAGGAATTCGGACTCAGAAATGACTTTTTCCATTCATTGTAAACCACATGATGCAAGTCACTCTCTTTGGATTTCATCACACTTGCTGTATATACATATCTTGTGATAAGGTAATTTAAAACAATGTGCAGAATGGTACGTGATACCAGAAGTCGTGCCACCAAATCTGGCACTGATAATACCTTCTGAGAGACTTGGTTTATATTGGTCGAAAGGGTGTATGAAATGTTATTCTGGAGCCCTGTGTTTAATGAGTCTGGGGTTAGGTTAGCCTTCAACAGCAATTCTCCCCATTAAGATAGGTTTTGGGGGATGTTTCTAATAAGACTGTAAAAAAAAAAGTTACTTACGGCAACTTTAAACTGGAGCACCGGTAATTTTATAGTTAGTTTGTGAGGGACAGCAAATTTAACGGCTCATTAGCATTTGAATACCTTTAACATTAACAAAGTTGTTAACGTTAGCTTATCAATATTAGCGTTGTTATCAGTTCGCTGCAATAAAAACGCAGAGCTAACGTTAAGTAACGTTAAAATGAATCACAAGCCAGCTGACAACACTGCTCCAGCAGAGACAGCGAAGTGATAAATACGGCATATGTTATTGTATATGCCTTACCTATGTATTCTAATCATTTACCATAAAGCGTTTTTGCTCCACAGATATGCAAGTTCAACATACCTGCTGGCTTTCCGTTTCCCTCAAACGCTGACCTGTGACAATTTGTGATAGCTTGTGATAGCTAGTAGCAGTAGGCTTCTTCGTTTTCTTCTTCTGGGTTTTTGGACGGTTTGCAAGCAACATGTGATACAAAAATCCCGCGCAACCCACTAATGAAACGCAATGACGTTGCATGTCATGACACTGCCCCTCGTCCTCTCCAACCCTGTAACCAGATCTCATAACACATCCATGATGTTAGAAGGAAGTCCGACCCAGAGTAATCAGACAGAAAGTGGAAAGGAAGGGTCTATAGAAAATACATGGAAGAACGGGAGGTTAAGATAGAGGTCAGAGAACATGAAGTGCATGTAATAGAGCTGAACAGACTTTAGGGGCCAAAACAAATGATTGTGTCGAACTTCCCGAGAAGGACTGGATTGGTTAATAAAATTTAGTGGGATGGAAAGGCAGGAGGATAATGGTACCAGAAGATGGCAGTAATGCAACGTATTGAATGCCATCTGCCAGTAAACGCCAAGGAAGAAGAAGAAGAAGAAGAAGAAGAAGAAGGAAGAAGAAGAAGAAAAGAAAAAGAAAGGCTGGAAGCCCGCGAAATGTAGTTGGTTTGTGTATACCAGAAACGGAGGTTGAGGTTCATTATTCACTACTCTGTGGTTTTAAGATACATTCGGTAAGTGAAGCCTTCTGCATATATTAGGGTGGTCTGTGTACCTTTAGTAGTTTGATTTCACTACCAGAAGGTAGTAATGGGAGAAGCAGGGCTTTCCGAAGTTTTAGTGGGAGGTTGAGGTTGAAAATGAAGTTAAAATAAAATAAAATCACAGCAACTGCAGAGGCAGCATCTGGTTATTACATAAATATCACATTAAATACAGAGACTTACAGTTTTAGAAGCTTTCTGTTTGTCGAATATCGAATTGTTCGAATATACTGACTATAGAAATGTGGCTCCTGATTGGAGAATTTACATTTATGAATAGAAGATAAGGAAACTTGGTGGTGGAACGAGGAAGTACAGGACAGCATTCAGAGGAAGCGGCTAGCTAGAAAGAAGTGGGACATAGAAAAGACTGAAGACAGTAGACAGGATTACAAGAAATTGCAGGGTAGAGTGAAGAGGGAGGTAGCAATGGCCAAACAGAAAGCATATGATGAGTTGTATGCCAGGTTAGACACGAGGGAAGGTGAGAAGGACTTGTACAGATTAGCGAGACAGAGATGGGAAGGATGTGCAACAGATAAGGGTGATTAAAGACAGAGATGGAAAGGTACTAACAAGTGAGGAGAGTGTGCAGAGAAGATGGAAGGAGTATTTTGAGGAACTGATGAATGAGGAAAATGAGAGGGAAAGAAGGGGGGAAGAGGTGAATATTGTAGAGCAGGAAGTAGCAAAGATTAGAAAGGATGAGGTGAGGAAGGCTCTGAGGAAAATGAAGAGTGGAAAGGTTATTGGTCCAGATGACATACCTGTGGAGGTGTGGAAGTGTCTAGGAGAGACAGCAGTGGAGTCTCTATGTAGTTTGTTCAACAGGATTTTAGAGAGTGAGAAGATGCCTGAGGAATGGAGGAGAAGTGTACTAGTGCCGAACTTTAAGAACAAGGGTGATGTGCAGAGTTGTAGCAACTACAGAGGTATAAAGTTGATGAGCCACACAATGAAGCTATGGGAAAAAGTAGTGGAAGCTAGGCTAAGAAAGGAAGTGGATATCTGTGAGCAGCAGTATGGCTTCATGCCCAGAAAGAGCACTACTGATGCAATTTTTGCTCTGAGAATGTTAATGGAGAAGTATAGAGATGGTCAGAAGGAGCTGCATTGTGTCTTTGTGGATTTAGAGAAAGCGTACGACAGAGTGCCGAGAGAGGAGCTATGGTACTGTATGAGGATGTCAGGAGTGGGAGAGAAGTATGTCAGCGTAGTTCAGGATATGTATGAGAGGTACGACAGTAGTGAGATGTGCTGTAGGTCAGACAGACGAGTTCAAGGTGGAGGTGGGGCTACATCAAGGATCGGCTTTGAGTCCCTTCTTGTTTG
>NW_018127994.1:835361-848497 GCF_001952655.1 Monopterus albus
TGAGAATGTTAATGGAGAAGTATAGAGATGGTCGGAAGGAGCTGCATTGTGTCTTTGTGGATTTAGAGAAAGTGTATGACAGAGTGCTGAGAGAGGAGCTATGGTACTGTATGAGGATGTCAGGAGTGGCAGAGAAGTATGTCAGAGTAGTTCACGATATGTATGAGAGGAGTACGACAGTAGTGAGATGTGCTGTAGGTCAGACAGAGGAGTTCAAGGTGGAGGTGGGGCTACATCAAGGATCGGCTTTGAGTCCCTTCTTGTTTGCTATGGTCATGTACAGGTTGACAGATGAGGTCAGACAGGAATCTTTGTGGACAATGATGTTTGCAGATGACATTGTGATCTGTAGTGAGAGCAGAGGTGGAGGTCTGCTCTGGAAAGAAGAGGAATGAAAGTCAGTCATGGTAAGACAGAATACATGTGTATGAGCGAGAGGGAGGTAAGTGGAACAGTGAGGTTACAGGGGGCTGAGGTCAAGAAGGTGCAGGAGTTTAAGTATTTGGGGTCAACAGTCCAGTGTGATGGGGAGTGTAGGAAAGAGGTGAAAAGGCGAGTGCAGGCAGGTTGGAGTGGGTGGAGAAAGGTGTCAGGAGTGTTGTGTGACAGAAGAGTGTCAGCAAGAATCAAAGGAAAGGTGTACAAGACAGTAGTGAGACCAGCTATGGCTGTATGGGTTAGAGAGTGGAGCAGTGAGGAAAAGACAAGAGGCAGAGATGGAGGTAGCAGAGATGAGGATGTTGAGGTTCTCTTTAGGAGTGACCAGGATGGACAGGATTAGGAATGAGCACATCAGAGGGACAGCTCAGGTCGGCTGTTTTGGGGACAAGGGTCAGAGAGGCCAGATTGAGATGGTTTGGACATGTGCAGAAGGGATAGTGGTTATATTGGTAGAAGGATGTTGGAGATGGAGCTGCCAGGCAAGAGGTCAAGAGGAAGGCCAAAGAGGAGATATACGGATGTGCTAAAAGAGGACATGAAGTTAATTGGGGTGAGAGTAGAGGATGCCGAGGATAGAGTTAGGTGGAAACAAATGATTCTCTGTGGCGACCCCTAACGTGAAAGAAGAAGAAGAGAAGACCTTTATGAATAGAGAATTTAGAATGCAATTCACAAAAAGAACAATGATAACAGTGTTTGTTTTATTTGTGTGTTTACTGTAAAAAGACCTTGGACAGATAATATCCATGCATAATCCTGTAAGTGACTTCTTCTATCTTATTGGTAATGAGATACATGGCAAAGTCCAAATCTTCTTCCAGTTCAGGTCAGTTATGAGATTTTACCAAGAAGATAAAACACATGGAACTGAGACCAAGTCTTTAAGATGTAATGCACAAATATTGCAGTTATTACATTTAATAGAAGTTAAATATATGGTTGGAATAGTTGGTTAAACAAATATATTTTATGTTCAGGCCACTTTATAACAAAAGAATAATTTATTCTTGTAAAAAATGTCTATTGGGAGAAAAAATATGTTTATAAATTAAAGGTTTGCCTGTGAAAGTTGTATAGTTATAAGGGTTTTTTTTTCAGTTAGAAAGTGAAATAAAATCCATTCTTCGTACTTTTGAAAATATGTAGTTGGATATTAAATAATGCTAAATGCTGCTTCAAAAATTGTATTGGAAGTATTACTGAGAGTAGAGAAAGTGAGAAAGTTGAGTCCACCCTGATCATAGAAGTTCATCAGAGCAGATTTTCTGATTGCTTTAGTGGTATGTTTGTTTATGTCAAGGCATAACACTGCATAAATAAGTCTTGAGATTCCTTCTGCTTGGAAGAATGGAATGGCCTTACTTGATGAGAACCATTATTGATTCTCTCACAAACAAAACACTGACATTAGAGAAATAGTAAATATGATATACAGAAGGAATGTTTTGCTATTGCACAGTCTGAACTGATCAAAGCAGCGTAGCACAGTAGCTGATGGCAGCAAAAGAGTAAACCAGTTGATGTCTTTGAACTAAATTCCTGCATTTTATAAATACAGTGTGAAAGGAGAAGATGTGTGTTCCTTGAAGCAAATGATGACCTGCAAAGTGGAACTGAATGTTTTTAGTGCACTGCTTCATCTGCTGGACCAGGTGTGCTCTGGTGACAGCGGAGTCTGCCTCGGTATAGTGCTGGTCAACAGGCCCAGGATGGAACACCTGTCGTCTCCTCTCTGCACATGCATCATCTATTTTGCTGTATAGTATTTTGAAGACAGCTCTTATCAAACACCCTCTGCCATGCCTGAGGCAAGGGACAAACAAGTAGAAGGCAAAATATGTCATAAAAACTAACAGTATAAAATATTGTGTATAAACCTACAACCATGCCAGTACAACATTAAAACATTATTTCTGTATGGTGCAGCTTGCTGCTGAATAAAAACTGGGGGGGCCTAGTAGCTTTAATAACAAAAGACAACTTTTAGATGAACACAGGCCTCAAAGCAGTGCTGTTTGTACACAAAACTCTTCCAATGTGTGAGTGAACATGCCTGGCACAGACACGAAGGTGCATGCGAGATCCTACACACTGTACACACTATGCTTTTGGTCTGTGCCACTGCATGTGTGACGTGGACTGCTGTGCCTCTAAAACTGATTGGCACAGAATCAGAACTCTTACAGTGATCAGCCAGTCACCCGTTGAGGCCGATCACACAGAATACCCGCCCGTTCCGATCTGTGACGATTGATCAGTGCATCTGTAGACCCCAATATTCGACTATTTGGATAGTTGCTTGTTGGGTAGGTAATCAGTTGTCAATTTTAGTATTCTAATGCTTGAGACAGTAGGAAATTTCAACACAGTCTGATGATGAAGATAAAAGAGAACACAATGGACACAGCTTGGTCCACTAGCTGGTATTTACTAAGGATGACAGGCAAGATGGGGAACCAGGCTTGTGTTCCATTGAGATGTTTCCCCCTGTTAAAGTTGTGCTTCTAGTAGTGCCCCCTTGGTGGTTATGGGAATGGGTAAGGTAGGGGTTCAGGTTAGGTTAGGAGAAACACATTTCAACAGGGGAACAGATCTTGACACAACACCGACATTAATCATTAGTCTGTTAAAGTGATGGCTTTCTGTCATTCAGACATGGGGCGACTTTACATTAGGGAAAAGTGAGTAGCCTAGTGTCAACAAAATCACTTAATGCATCACTGGTCTTCTAGTATCTGATTTTAACTACTGCAGTATTGCAGGGCAGTTAATTAGTAGAAATATTGCATTTGTTTTTAATTGTTGTTTAAGTTAGCATGACATTTGTATGATCCCAGTCTTTATAAATCTCAAACACTGATCACTGCATTGTTAATTTCTATTCTTCCAGGGATTCAGATCACCTGACTTAACTATGTTGATAAGCCCAGAAGAAGAGGCCCTGATTGACCAGGTGTTTGAAATCTACCTGGCAGAGCATCATCATGGTGACATTCTCCGGCTTATTACAGACGCTAATGAAGAGACCCATTACTCTGTTGTTGTTAATGCCATGACACTGTTTGATGCAAGTATGGAGGTAATGTCACCACAGCTCAAATCAATCTGCTGTATTCGGAATGAACAGAAGTATTTCATTGTATTTGAGATTTGGTCGCCTAAACCCTGATGATATGGTTAAATGCCTTATAACATTAATAGAAATGTTTTTTCTGTATAGATATATTACAATATGGCACATTTGGATGTACTCATGTAATCTTTGTTTGAACTAAATACATGGTATATGTACTGTGTGTGGCCACAGGTTGGGGACTATTTTAATGCTTATCCCAACGATGTCCTGGCTATATTTGATAAAGTATTAAACAGAACAGCCACTGAGTTATCAAAGAATGGTTCTTCCAAGCACTTTGGAGGACGAAGAACTAAAGAACATGGAATGAGACACATTCTTCATGTCCGCATTACAGGTTAGTCATCTGGCTGGGAATGATGATCATGGGTTACCAGATGTTGCTCAGAGTTTGTGATTGTGAGGCTGTTTGGTGCAGTGGTTCAGACTAAATTAACTCTCTTCTGCCCTTAAATATTGGCAAGGCAAGTTTATTTATACAGCACATTTTTATACACAAAGACAATTCAAAGCACTTCACACAATGCACACGAATAGATAAAACATTAAAATGCAGATATAGATAAATCAATGCAAATTAAAAGCAACAATTACATGACGGCACAAAGAAGCATTGTAAGTTTTTGGGTTTTGTATTTGTGTGTTCTCTACAGGTTGGTGTCTTTACTATAGAAAAGATTAGCTGGTTCAGTTGTTGGTCTTAATAGACAGAAAATAACCTCAATAAAACAAGGTGCTTTCAAAGTGTTCTTTCCAAGTTAAATCTATGCAAGATTTCATACAAGTTGTTACAATATTTCATAAAGGATTGCTGGGGTGCCAGAAAATTATTAAAGTCTATAAAATAACACTAAATATTAAGTCATTTTCATATACTTTATTGCTTAATATTTGTAAGTATTCACTGTAATTTCATGAGTCTGTTCTTTATTTGACATAAGAACTTACACTAGTCAGCCATAGCATTATGACCACTGACAAGGGAAATGAATAACATTGATTATCTCCTCAAAATGCCACCTGTCCATGTGTAGGGTACGTACGAACAGATTGTGTCCAGGGTATGAGGGGTCAGCAGTGATCTTCTCCACCTTCCTTTTGACCCATGAGGTGTACAGGTCCTCCATGGAGGGCAGGCTCACACCATTGACCTTTTCTGCAGTCCTGACTGTCCGCTGGAGTCTGTACTTGTCCTGTTTGGTTGCTGAGCCAAACCAGACAGTGATGGAGGTGCAGAGAACAGACTCAATGATTCCTCTGTAGAACTGTATCAGCAGCTCCTGGGGCAGGTCGAACTTCCTGAGCTGGCGCAGGAAGTACATCCTCTGCTGTGCCTTCTTGGTGATGGTCCTGATGTTGGACGTCCACTTCAGGTCCTGGGAGATAGTGGAGCCCAGGAACTTGTAGGACTTTACTGCTGATACAGTGCTGCCAAGTATAATAAGTGGGGGTAAGGTGGGAGAGCTCTTCCTGAAGTCCACTGTCATCTCTACTGTTTTGAGCGTGTTCAGCTCCAGGTTCTTGTGGCTACACCACCGGACCAGCTGCTCAACTTCTCGTCTATAGGCTGACTCGTCACCGTCTTGGATGAGACCAATGACCGTTGTATCATCAGCAAACTTTAGGAGCTTGACAGAGGGGTCCTTCGAGATGCAGTTGTTGGTGTAGAGTGAAAACAGCAGAGGGGAGAACACACATCCCTGGGGGGCACCTGTGCTTATTGTCTGGGTGCTGGATGTGGGTTTCCCCAGCCTCACCTGCTGGAGATGTGCTGGACAAACAAATCCAATCCATGGGGCTGTGCCTTGCAGCTTAAAGGGCTACTGATGTCTTGGTGCCAGATACCAAAGGACACCTTCAGAGGTCTGTGAAGTCCATGCTTTGACAAGTCAGAGTTATTTTGTTGGCAAAAGGGGGACCTATGGAATATTAGGCAGCTAGTCAATATGTTATGGGCGGGTGGCTGTGGCTCAGGAGGTAGAGCGGGTTGTCTCCTAACCGGAAGATTGGTGGTTCAATTCCCAGCTTGTCCAGTCCACATGTCGAAGTGTCCTTGAGCAAGACAGTGAGCCCCCATTTGCGCCCGGTGAGGACACCAGTGTGTGAATTTGTGAGTGCTTGGAGTGCGAATGGGTGAATGGCCAAATGGTGTGAAAGCACTTTAAGTGTGCTGCAATGCACAGAAAAGTGCTATACAAGTATAAGACCGTTTATGGCTGCTGGCGATTTTCCTATTAAAATCATGTCTTTAATTTTCTGTTGTTTGTCACTTGTGTGCCCAGGTCTGCCATTGTGTCCAGAGATGACCAGAGACACCATTCCCCGGTCCAGAGATGTAGAGCACTTTTTGTCTGTGACTGGTATTGTCATACGCAGCGGTGTTGCCAAGGTAACAACATGGCCCACATTCAGTTTTCACCATTTAGCTGAAATTGAATTGAATGGAGCTTGTTCCACCATTTTGCATCTTCTGCTCATCCTTTAGCAACAGCTTTTGTTTCTGGAGTAAACTAAACTTGATGAATTGTTATTTTTACATGAGCAGAACATTTGTCGGGATGGAACACAAATACGTTGGTCTTTCTTTAGATATGAGAACACTCATTGGCATAATGCCTTCCCTACCCTTAATCTACATCCTTAACCATCACAACTAAATGCCTAACCCTATCCTAATTCTCACCTCATTCCTAAAAGTTGTAACCTTCATACATTCGTTTGAAGTGGTGAGGACCAGACAAAATGTCCTAATGATGCCAAAATTTTATTATAATTATTTGTTTGAAGTGTTGAGGACCACACAAAATGTCCTAATGATGCCAAAATTTTATTATAATTATTTGTTTGAAGTGTTGAGGACCACACAAAATGTCCTAATGATGCCAAAATTGTATTATAATTATATCTTATATTATAATTATATCTAATGATATCTTTCTCCGCCTCAACACCAGTCAGTCAGAACTGAAGCCTCTTGGATGAGAGGTGAAACGTCTTCGACCTAGAAATGTGGTCCAATTGATTTTTTTTCAGCTTACTATGACCTGGATGACTGAGAATCTGCACAGACATACAGTATATCTAATGAGCCACTTAATGAGACACACGCATGTTTATTTTAATTCCTCATAGAGACTACACATTTCCTGGAAACCTACCCTAATATCAAGCAGGCGAAATTAGTTTCCATCATAGGGATGCAGGACTCGGGCTTAGAAATAAAGGAGTTTGGACATCCAGAAGAAGTTCAAAGTAGAGCAGCTGCATTTAAAATGCTACTAGTTGATAACAGTGCACCTCCGTGTTTGTTTTGAAGTGAAGTCCCAGGAATCGCCACTCTGAAATCATTTGGTAAAAACGACATGTGCGTGTGGTCCTGCATCTTGACTGAACTGTCTAGTTTTGGTTAAGATTAGAAAATCCACTTGTGTGAACCAGGTACAAGACACTTTATGTTAATTTTTCCTTTGATTTTTCACCTGTCTCTGTGTGGTTGTGGTGTTTACTTTAATTACTGGTAATTCAAATGGTTCAACTGAAAAGGGTCTGCTGTATAGTTGTGGCTGAACAATGAGAGCACAGATGTCTGGTTACTTTTGATTATTGCCATGTCTTCATTTTAAATATCATTATTATTAGTAGTAGTAGTAGTAGTAGTAGTAGTAGTAGTAGTAGTAGTAGTTGTTGGTTAGTTTGATTTTCTTTGAGTTGTACTTAGAATCATCTCCCCCTTCCCTCCATAGGTTCTGGAATATGAGCGTGATTACATGTGCGCAAAGTGTCGCCATGTTTTCACAGTGCAGGCTGATTTTGACCAGTTCTATACTTTTGTTCCTCCAACGACTTGCCCTAACCCTGATGGCTGTAACTCGTACAAATTCAGTTGTCTGTCTGGAGGATCTGAGCCAGCTGTCTGCAGGGACTATCAGGAGATCAAAATACAAGAGCAAGTAGGACAGCTGTGACTGTGATCCCCATTTTTTTCTCTTTCATAACATTGTGATCTCTCATGTGATATTGCTACTGTTTTCATCAAATAAAGTTAATTTGCATAGTGTCTGAAATATGGATTGTAATTTTAGTGAGTGTAATCTTGCTCCCTACCACAGGTGCAGAAGCTGTCAGTGGGCAGTATTCCTCGTTCTATGGTGGTGGTCCTGGAGGATGACCTGGTTGACAGTTGTAAATCTGGTATGAACTGTAAATAGCCAAGTTTGACAAGAGAGACATACTGCTAGCGCCTCCAAACAGTCCATAATGCAACTGCCAGTCCACCTCAGGTGGAGGGATGCTGTTCCGCCCATCCATGCTCAATGGCTCAAGGATATTATGTCAAGCTTGAGTCTTGAGAAGATCTACTATTCAGTCTCTAACTCAAAATTTTGAAATGTGTGTGGTCTGTTTCTGGAATATTTTGAGAAACTCCAGTTGATCTGAAAATTAGTTGTTTTTTATTCTTCTTTAATTAATTGCATTTACCCACTCTTTGATTTGTACTTTTATTTATTTATTTGTTTCCCTTTTCTCTCTCCTGTGCTCTGGCTCGGTGATTGTTAGTACTGTTAGAAGACTAGAGGGTTATTGTGTTGGATGGAAACAAAGAAAATCAAAAATATGTTGGATTAAAAAAATAATGCAACTGCAAGTGTAGTTCATTTCAAAGTCATGTTGGACCTCAATGCATGTTAGTACCAGTGCCAGCAGGAGGTTTTGTCATTACACTGACTGCCTCTGATGTGACTGCTGTCAACCAGCAACACATCATTGCTATCTCTTTGACCACTCTGTAATAGAAAACAGCATTCTGATACACATAATTGTGGCGGCAATTCTCTATCACAACTGTAGCCAGAGGATTCAAAACAAAACATCTTGGCAGTATTGATCCCTTTGTTGATTAATCAAGACGCACGATACAAAGTATAAAGTGTGTTTTAACTTGGTGTTCTTCTTGTTCTTATATACTTGCACTTATCTATCTTTTGTTCCTTTCTGTGAAAGCTTGCATTCATCCTACTTCTCAAAACAATCTTCAGATGTCATTACTATCTGTCCTTTGTGTTTGGCATGATTCATAATTCATTCCATTCTCAATACCTTCTCAAAGGAGGCATGATGAAAATAATTTTACCCACTGCATGATCTTTGACTTTCAGTTAGTTTTTGTCCTTTGCTACATCCTATGAGAAAGAAACTGCTTTTGCTTTATCTAATATCAATTTGGCTTGCTTCTGCAGAAAGTACAATGCACCTTATCATTTTAGATGAGACAACATGCTAACATAATGCATCAAATATGAAAATCAGTGACTGAATTATTTGTACTACATAAACAATGTGTCACTGTGATTCATAGTCTTTTGCTGTGATTGTATTGTGATACAAGATGAGAAATCAGTTGGATGTAGACTTTCCACCGCAACATGCTGCCACACAATGCATTGTGGCAGCATGAAGACTGAAATGAAATGAGACACCACAGTATTTGTTTTCACATGATGTCAGTGCCATGCTCATGCTGTAGCCTTCAGTAATTTTGGACTGTGTGGGGTGCTCACAGGAGATGAAGTGACCGTCTATGGGGTAATGTGCCAGCGCTGGAAGCCCTTTTATGATGGCACTTGCTGTGATGTGGAGCTGGTCCTCAAAGCTAACAACGTAGAAGTAAACAACCAGCAACCTGCTGCTGCTCTGCTAATGAAGGATGTTCAGAAAGAATTTGACGACTTCTGGAATAGCTACAAACATGATCCCATAGCTGGTATGTAAGATTTTGCCTCACAACACTAGCAATTTTACTATATTTTTATTTATTTACTTCACAACTGTTATTCTCCCCCCTCTCTGTAGGAAGGAACCAGATCTTGTTGAGTTTGTGCCCACAAGTATTTGGCATGTATGTGATTAAACTGGCGGTGGCCATGGTGTTGGCTGGCGGGGTGCAGAGAATTGATTCTTCTGGGACCAAAATCAGGGGTAACTCTTGTTTCTTATTTGTTCAAGCAACTGAAAAGTAGGGCACCTACATTTCAGTTTTTTGCCATTTTGTAACTTATAAAAATGGCAATGACTTTACATTTTTTTTGTACACACCTAAGCATACTTTTTATGAGCTGCAAGTGAGAGAGTCTGGTTCTTTTTTTCTGCCGTATGTTGTCACAATACAGGTATTACTGGTAAAACAATTTGTTTTAGGTCCATGTAATTACCACTTAGCTTTATGGTTGCTTCTAAAAGGCCACAGCATAACTGGCCTGGCTTATCATTCAGCCAGCTGGTGGGCCGAGCTGGCTTTTTGCCACTACTAAAACTGGTCCCCAGTGTTGTCAACTGCACTGTGTGGTTGGGCTGGCCCTCTTCCTATTCACTTTAATACAAAAAGACCCTGCACTAAGTTCAAACTCAATTTGTAGTCATTTAAAAATTAAACACCAAGCCAAAATACTTCAGGGATGCAACTGATCATTCATAGTCTCACTTTTGTCATTGGATCAACTGGTCCTCTGTGCAGTGCTTTCTCACTGTGGGGTTGTACTTAATTTGTCTAGGTGAGTGTCATATGTTACTGGTTGGAGACCCTGGCACAGCGAAGTCTCAATTCCTGAAGTATGCAGCTAAGATTATGCCTCACTCTGTACTCACAGCTGGAATTGGATCAACAAGTGCAGGTAGGCCATATTCATTGTTAGCTGTCAGGTTAAAAGAGTTGCCACTTTCTGAGGTGTCCCAGTAGCCGAATGGTTACACTGCAGCACAACATATACCAGGCACAGTGCATGTGTGATGTTGGCGGTTTGAGTCCAACTGCCGACCTTTGTCACTGGTCTCTTCATCTATCTCCTCATTTTTTGTCTGCCTCTCAGTCACCCACTTTGAGATATGGGTGTGTGTGAATCTAAATAAAGGCGTAAATGCACAAGTAGTTTAATTATTTAAAAAAAATAGCCTATTCAAGCTATTTATCAGGAAGTTGCCATTAATAGCTTGAACTTTTTCAGATAAAGAATTATGCATTCTTACATACAATCATATCCAATCAGTGGTATTACTCATTTTATTAAACTTTCTGGCACATTATGACATTTGTTGAAGGGTTGACGGTAGCAGCAGTAAAAGATGGAGGTGATTGGCATCTTGAGGCAGGAGCCCTGGTCCTGTCAGATGGTGGTTTGTGCTGCATTGATGAATTCAACAGTATCAAGGAACATGACCGCATCAGCATCCATGAAGCTATGGAGCAACAGTCTATTAGTGTGGCCAAAGCCGGGTAGGACACTCATGCATACATATCTATATGATCATAGAATTATAATTTAGGCAAATAACACCACATCTGGTTTTAATCTTGGAGAATAGCAGTGCCATTACTGCCCTAAATCAGATTAGAGATAGCAAAAATATGGTTATCAATGATATAAGGTCACCCAAAAATAAAGCAGAGCTGTAGTGTTGTCAGATTTTTGTTTGTACCGATCGCCAATCACATAAGATTTTAATCATTCCTATTTGTTTTCTACCCTTTATGTGCATAATATATATTAAATATATGGACATATGGCAGTCGGATTAAATTAAAGTGAACCCTGGCTGCAAAACAAGCTTTAGAACATATTTACTGAGACCTGGCAGTAATAAATTATTTATATAGGGTTTATTTATATAGGGTACTATATAAATAAATAAAATATACAGACTCGCAAGTATACTAGTAGGGATGGGACAATATACCGAAGTTTAATATATCACAATACAATATACATACGTAAGAAACTTCATTAAATAACATATTTATTGACGCATATTGGAGTTGCTTTGAAAACGGAAGTTGACTTAACTTTGAAGTTCAAATGAAAAATGTAATTCCTTAAACACATGCATGTGCAGAATTATTCAACCCCCAGCTTTGGTACTTTGTTAGAAGTTATAAAAGCTAAAGGATGCTCCACAAATGTTTTCAGTAACTGCTGACGAGCTTCATACACCTCTCGATCACAATCTTTACCCATTCTTCATGTGCAAAAGTCTCTAGCTCAGTGATGTTTGATGGCTTCCATGCTGCAACTGCCTTCTTCATATCCCACCAAAGATTTTCAATTGGATTTAAATGTGGTGACTGAGAAGGTCACTCCAGGACGTTCCAGGGTCTTTTTCTCAACAAAGTTTTGGTTGACTTGAAGGTGTGCTTGGGATCATTGTCGTGCTGGAAAGTCCAGTGATCACCAAGGTTTAATTAGTCAGCAGAAGGCATCACGTTCCTCTTTAAAATTGCCTGGTACTTCTGGGAATCCATGATGCCAGGTACACAATGAAGTTTGCCAGTTCCTCCCACAGAAAAGCAGCCCCACATCATCAATGAACCACCTCCATGCTTGACCATGGGGATGGTATTCTTCTGGTCATAAGCCTGACTTTTCGCATGCCAGACATACTGCTGGTCAATATGTTCATGTCTCTACTATAATTAGGAAAATGACTGATAACTACGTTTAGGCCCTTTTGTTTTTTTGTTTTTGTTTTTTTGAGCCAATCCCAGCTGACATTAAGCCCGTGGTTCTCAAAGTGTGGGGCGCGCCCCCCTAGTGGGGAATAAAGACATGACAGGTGGGGCGCAATAAACGGAGAAAATTAGAAATGGGTCGTTAATACAAGTAAATTAAAATAACATCAGTTCAGGGCCCGGGAGAAAAAAGTGGAACCATAGTACAACAATAACGGTTTAACATTGGCATGTTAACTGCAGCGCAACAATATAAGGAAACATTCACACAGAGGGCCAATAGTGTACATAGTGGGCATAATAACGTAAATGGATAAATTTGTTACATGGACCACAAAAAAAGCAGGCGATTCAGCACAAGCAGACAAAGAAACAACAGGCAGTAGCCTTATCAACCAAAAAGCCAGCTGTAAAGAAAATATGATGAAGCCCATCTTGCGCTTGGATTCACGGTGGGAATGGTGGGGGCAGAAGAGGGACCCATGTGTGTCTTGTGTCTTAAACAGCTGGCAGCAGACAGCATGAGACCCAACAAATTAAGAAGACATTTAGAGACAACACACCCCAGTCAATTGCTGAGCAGCTCATTTTCCCTGCTGCTGTAGACATGGTGTCAGTTATGCTGAATGAAACAAGTGCTGCAAAATTGAAAACTATCCCCCTGTCAAACGATATAGTTGCGCTTATATTTTATTCGTTTTCAACTTAGTGTTGAAAATTGGCCAATTTTGTTATTTTTTGACAAGTGGGGCTTGAAAATTCGCCCACCCTCTTAAGTGGGGAATGACAAAAAATGTTTGAGAACCACTGCATTAGGCAAGAGGTGAGTTACACCCTGGACAGTTTGCCAGTCTATCACAGGGCTGATATGTAGACAAACAACTACACTCACTCCTACAGGCAATTTAGAGTCACCAGTCAACCTAGACTGCATGTCTTTGGACTGTGGGAGGAAGCCGGACTACCCGGAGAAACCCTGCAAAGGGAGAACATGCAAACTCCACACAGAAAGGCACTGGGTTGGCTGGTGTTATCCAAATAAATATTTTATTATTTATTTTT
>NW_018127994.1:849852-851095 GCF_001952655.1 Monopterus albus
TACATGTATTGAGCCATGTGCCTGCTCATCTTAGCTGCTATGATGCCTGACAGGAGCTTCCATGTTGTGCAGAGGCAGGTTATTGGGTGGTAGTCCGATGGTACTGCTCCTTTCTGAGAATCCTTCAGGATCAGGACTGTCCGGCCTTCAGTTAACTACTCAGGGTGGGTTCCATCCATTAGTAGCTGGTTCATTTGTCCTGCCAGGTGCTCATGGAGTGAAGTTAGCTTCTTTAACCAGTAGGCGTGGATCATGCCGGGGCCTGGTGCTGTCCAGCTCTTCATACTTGAGACCCTCTCTTGAATGTCTGCCATTGTGATGATTACTGGGTCTTGTGCAGGGAGGTTGCTGTGGACTGCTTTTAGGTCCACCAGCCACTGGGTATTGTTGTTGTGTGATGCCTCCTTCTCCTATATGCTCTTCCAGAAAAGTCTGTTGTTGTTTGTTTGGTGTTATACCCCATAAATACCATCCATCCACTATATTGACTGGAGTGGGTGTCTAGTTTGTCACTAACAGCCTGCTCAAGTCTATTTCCAAAATGGACCTGTTTCTATAAAAACCTAATGTACACATATTATTCTTGTTGATTCTCTCTTCTGTCTACAGTATGGTTTGTAAGCTGAACACTCGAACCAGCATCCTGGCAGCTACCAACCCTAAAGGCCAGTACGATCCCAATGAGCCACTGTCAGTGAATGTAGCCCTGGCCAGCCCTTTGCTGAGTCGTTTTGATCTGGTTCTAGTTCTGCTGGACACTAGAAACACAGAGTGGGACCGTATCATCTCGTCTTTTATTCTAAAGGACAGAGGTAAAGGTTATAATTTTAAATTTGAAAATGTAATACTAAAAGCAAAACAATAAATTTCAAAAATGAATTCTGAATTATTTAAATAATTTAATGAAGGCTAT
This sequence comes from Monopterus albus, assembly GCF_001952655.1. Classification (NCBI taxonomy): domain Eukaryota; kingdom Metazoa; phylum Chordata; class Actinopteri; order Synbranchiformes; family Synbranchidae; genus Monopterus; species Monopterus albus. The sequence continues at coordinate 850,766 of NW_018127994.1, forward strand.
TGTGATAGTTATTTGTTGTCATCATCTATTTGACTGGTATAGTGAAAATGTTTCACAGCATCATTCCAAAGAGAAATCAGTATATCTCTTGATACAGTGCCTTGCGAAAGTATTCGGCCCCCTTGAACTTTGCGACCTTTTGCCACATTTCAGGCTTCAAACATAAAGATATAAAACTGTAATTTTTTTGTGAAGAATCAACAAGTGGGACACAATCATGAAGTGGAACGAAATTTATTGGATATTTCAAACTTTTTTAACAAATAAAAAACTGAAAAATTGGGCGTGCAAAATTATTCAGCCCCCTTAAGTTAATACTTTGTAGCGCCA
>NW_018127994.1:851768-870651 GCF_001952655.1 Monopterus albus
ACACACTCTTGTGTGTTACAGCCTGCTCAGTGTTTTATAACTAAGGTGTCACTTTATTTTTAAGCTCATTTAATAAGACAAGTTGAACCAGAACAGACTCATTTGGAGCAGCATAGAAACACATACAGTACACACATGGATCACTGTGTAGAGCTATGGGCAGCTTCTGCACAACTTCTATAATTAATTAAAGTCCCACTCCAGAAACATTTTCATTTTTATATTTGTATATAAAAATACTTTACTATAAACAATATGCAGTCTAACACAGCTTTTCCTCAAAAAAATTTCAGTGGGCCTCTGTAATAGGAATGAACATTGCCCCTCATTGTGCATTCCAGGATCTATGAATGTTGCCGTCATCCCTTATGTGGGGCTGAATAATTTTGCACGCCCAATTTTTCAGTTTTTTATTTGTTAAAAAAGTTTGAAATATCCAATAAATTTCGTTCCACTTCATGATTGTGTCCCACTTGTTGATTCTTCACAAAAAATTACAGTTTTATATCTTTATGTTTGAAGCCTGAAATGTGGCAAAAGGTCGCAAAGTTCAAGGGGGCCGAATACTTTCGCAAGGCACTGTATATCAATAAGTCTTTATAATATGCAGTGTGAAAAAAATGTACACTGAAAATAGATCTTGAATACTTTTTAGTGTGAACTAATTGAGATTGCAGAATGGTGTTCCAGCAGAAACAAGGATAATTAATATTGATTTTAAGGTCAGCCCATGATTTGCACATCTGTATTATAATTCAATATAACATCAATAATGATGTATTGCTATGATTATTATAGCAATATCATTAAAGCACCACACACCCCTTCTCTGAAAGTTTTTATGACCACAGTGTTGAAATGTTTGTTCTCTGTCCCCCTGTCTTGATGTCAGGGTTGCCTGCTGATTCGGCCAGCCTGTGGTCCATGGAGAAACTGAAGGCTTATTTCAGTGTGATTAAAAAATTGCAGCCGCAGGTGTCTGAAGAGGCCAACAGCATCCTGACACGTTATTACCAACTGCAGAGACAGAAGGACGGCCGTAATGCTGCCCGCACCACCATCCGCATGCTGGAGAGTCTCAGCAGACTTGCTGAAGGTAAGGAAGGCGTTTTAATATCTAACCACCTAAACTGAAATTGTCATAAATGTATGAATTCAATGACAATTTCACCAAAAACTGAAACATTTTAAGCTTCATAAACACAGATTTTAAGACGGACGTGTTGCATTGAAATGCATACAATTGTAGAGGTGTGCCTAATAAGGTATCTATTGAAGAGAGGGATGAGGGATGGGGTCCTGCCTGGTATGGTAGACACCAGCCTCTATTGATCTTGTACTTAGTGCTTAGTGTGTAAATATATAGCGCGCTATATGTATGTGCATATGGTCTTATACCTGTATAGCACCTTTCTATGCTTTACAGCACACTCAGCGCTTTCACACTATTTGGCCATTCAACCATTCGCACTCCCAAACACTCACACATTCACATACCGGTGTTATCACCGGGAGCAGCTGGGGGTTCAGTGTCTTGCTCAAGGACACTTTGACATGTTGACTGGACAAGCCGGGAATCAAACCGCTGATCCTCCGGTTAGGAAACGACCCGCTCTACCTCCTGAGCCACAGTGTAATCTGCAGAACTGTATCACTCACTGTTTTTTTTTGTTTTGTTTTGCTTTTTTGCCTCACAGCCCATGCCAGGCTCATGTACAGAGAGACTGTGACTATAGAGGATGCTGTCATGGCTGTCTCTGTCATGGAGTGCTCCATGCAGGTAAATAGTGTATGACTTGGCCAGTATAAATACATGTTCTTTTTCTTGCTGAGGTTCTGTGTTGAGTTTGCAGTGTGTTTTGGATCATTGTCTAGTTGCATAATGAAGCTTCTCCCAAGTATTTTTAATGCATTTCTCTGTAAAGTAGCAGAAAAAAAGTTTAGGATTCTTCACCACTGTGAGTGCTGGAAAGGCTGTGACCTCTATGCAGCCAAAGTGCGCAACTGCACTGTTGAGCACAATCCCTGGGTTAGTGACAGCTGCCCATACATTGTCAATGGAAACAGGTACTGTCACTCAGTACACTTTGCTGTGTGAGACAGTGACTGAAGGAGTCCAGTGAGGTCCAGAGCTGCGGAAAGCTCTACTCTATGTAGCGACAGCTGGGCTCATTGCCAGTTAGGATTATTTTGATCCCAGACAGTGATGGTAGAGATTTTGAGCCAGAATCAAAGCTGTTATAATTTTGACACTGATGCACTAGTGACTTCAGATTTTTCAGCATATTGTACCTCGTGGTCCATGATTTCCACCATAACACTATAGCCTGTGATTCTGCAGCAGTTTGTAACTATTTTCGTACAAATCCTCTTTCAGGGTGGTGCTTTGCTGGGAAACACAAATGCATTACTCACCTCATTCCCTGCGGACCCTAGTCAGCAGTATCAAACTCAGTGTCAGATATTGCTGGAAGGACTGAACCTGCCACTGCACCTTCAGAAGGAGCTGGATAGACTGGCCAGGTGAATAACACTGCTTTTTCATTTGTTGAGTCTCACGTACAGTGCTAATGTTGGATTATCCCCCACTGTTATGCAAATTTCAGTGCTTAACCCTTGTGCCCTACTTAAATGTACTACCCTATTTTCACATCCGTGCCAAAAAAGTGCACATACAAAAACATGAATGAATGAAAATTTTCCATATTTCAATATTTTTTTTGCTTTTTTTTTTTTATATAAATCACTTAAACTTCAGAATTGCTCAGAACTACCAAACATTCAATCATTCTCAGGATTTTAACCTTTTAAATGCCAGTTTATGATTTGAATTATGAATTATTTATTACCAAAAAAACAAAAAATGAATTTTTTTTTTCCATATAATAAATAGTAGATGGATGGGGTTTGGGTGGTGAGTAGACTCTTGGATATGTCAAAGATTAGCAACAAAATTGATTTGATTGCTTTAGTATTTTTTATGTAATGCCAGATACACCCTCTTGACATGTTCGTGGCCAAAAATGCCCTATTGGCTTCCATTGAAACCAAATTCTTTTATCTCACTGCCATTACAGTATAAAACCATGCATTCTGTAATGTCAGCATTTCATTTTGAAGAAAAGTAGTGATATTTGATATTTTTACTGTATTTCACCAGATTCAACCTTTTCACATTGTAGGCCGATACATGAAATTCATGTATTTTTTCCATATTATGGAGCCGTGTGACTTACTAGGGGACCCCAAGAGTTTTGTGTGTGTGTGGATCAGACTGAGGCGTGCTTCAGGTTCGTGGTGTGAGCAGTACTGGAGCAGGATATAGGGCGACCCTCTCCACTTTAAAAAAAAAAAAAAACGCTCTATGCTCTGTCCAAAATCCGCCCACTCCGCCCTGCTCGCTCACTTGCACTCCACTCTGTTCACATGCTCTGCTTCTCATAAACTCTAGACATGATTTAATATGAGCTTCTTTTTTTTTTCAACAATGGTTTCTCTTTACCACTCTCCCATAAAGCTTTGACTGGTGAAGAACATGGACAACAGTTGTTGTATGCACACTCTCTCAAATCTCAGCTGCAGAAGCTTCTAACTCCTTCAGAGAAATCATGCATGTCTTGGTGGCATCCCTCACTACTCCACTTCTTGCATGGTCACGTCATTTATACATGTTGCATATTCCTTACATTGCTTAATGATGATTTTTGTTGTACTCCAAGATATCCACTGACTTGGAAATGTAATCCATCCCCTCTTCACTAAATTGCACAGAGTGTTCTTTTGTTTCTATGATGTTGTTTGTAGTGACACACATGGCCAGTGTAGTTTATGTATCATCTTTGTTTTATTTTCACATTATACTTGCAGTAGAAACATGGAAATCCATTTGTTTATGTCCTTGGCTTTGTGCACAGGGAGATTATGTTTAATGAATTTTAAGCTGTTTTTGGATGATCATTGAAATCTTTGGCACACAGTTCTAAATAGATCAGGGTTCCTATGGCTTTTAGCATCACACCAAGTGGTTTGTTTGTATTTTAGGTTAAAGAGGAACCACTCAGAAGCCTCAGAGTTTGATCCACTGGCAGATGAATACCAGCAACAACTCAGTGACACCAGCTTCATCATCAAAACACACCACCGAGACATCACCAGTAACTGCAAGTTTAATGTCACGGGGGAGAGTGGCTTTGACTGGTTCCACTCCATCACACCATCAGTGTCACCAGATGATATGAACTCACCCATAATTACATCAACTCAAGAAAACCTAGATACAAAACCAAAATTCGGTCAATCACAAATGTCTATAGTAATCAAACAATCAAACCGTCAAACTGAGGACATTCCAAGTAACTCTGATGCTGTTTCAGATCCCTATAGAAAAATTACCTCTACTTTAGAGGACAAAGACAGAAAAAGTGAGAAAAATGAAAAAGAAAAAAGTGGTAAAACCCATGAGCAGGTAAAACAGTCTGAGAAACAGAAAGATAAACAACACTCAGAATCGTTGGGTTGTGTGTTGCAAAAAGTGTCTAAGAATCTGAGACACAGAAGAATCAGGGAGCTGAAAAATCAGCAGCGTACAGGACATGGAGAGAGGGTGGTGTCTGTAGATGCTGCAAGTATAGATGTGACTGATGTCTTAGATACAGCATCAGATTCCCACTCTAGCAGAACATTGCTATCAACTAAAAACTGCCCCTCCATTAGCCTAGTCCATAACCTGTCCTCTGGCAAAGAGAGTATAGCTGAGGAGGACGATAGGAGAGGCAAGACTGAGACAAAGTGCTTTAGTTCTGTGTTAAGGGAAAAGATGGCAGCTCAACCTAAAACAAGGGAAGACTTGCATGCAGTGTTATCAGGCTTCAAATTCAAAGCAAGAAAGGTGAAACCTTCAGTCACCAGCTTTAATACCAGCTCAAATGTTACAGAGTTACAAAGTGAATATAACCCAGGGGTTGGGGATCACCACACCTACACAGAAATCAAAATATGTAAACAGAAGCTAGTTAGTCATGATGACTCAACTAGCCCATTGACTGTCCCAAAAAGAGGAGAAATCCAGAACCAAAGCCTTTTGGAAGGTGTAAACGACAGGAAACAGGTAAGCAGAGTCAGTGAGGTTGGAGGAGGGAGTGGGTCTGAAAACAGTACTGGTTTTGCACCGAAAGAGCTGAATAATGATGTTTTTTACATTGAAAATGACAAATTGTCACTAGGAGGAAGTGTAAATAGAAGGAAAGGGAGTGACGATAGAGAAAATCTGCATCAACAAAGAACCAGAGTCAACACTGCTGATGAGACTGAAGTAGAGGACTTTACTGAATCCCTACTTTTAAACTCAAGCACTTGCATCGGTGATCCAGCACTATCCAAATCAGGCCACACAAATTCTGCTGTGGCCTCCTCAACCCTGGCTAAACTCGCAAGATTTTCATTCACCTGCATGACTGAGCCTATGACCACAGCTCCAAAAAAATTGGAAGAAAATCCTCCAGCTAAAGTGGGGAAAAGCTCATTTACAAGAGATGGTGCAGAATGCTCAAGAGCTAATGCTACAATCAAGAAAACTCCAAGTTCCCCTGAACACTGTCCCTTAAAAAAGATCAAAACTGTAGTTGACATGGACAAAGTAAAGGATTTGTTACCGCCACCAGCTGCAGAGGTCACACTGGGACAGAAATATGACCAAGGCACAGAGTTACCAGCCAAAACAAAGTTGGAGCCTGCTCATGAGGCAAACCAAAGAAACTGTGAAAAAATGGTGAATGACTATGAAAGAACAGTCAATCTGAAGAAGAGAAAGTGTTTCGAGCTTGGTTCTCTACCAAGTAGCGCTGCTGGTACCAAGGGTCCCTTTTCAGGACTATCCCTGTTTGGTTCTGTTGAGTTAAGTAATGATGTTTTTGACACTGACTGGGACCAAGAGGTTTCAAAAAAAGCCAAAGTTTGAAATTATAGGTGACTGTCACAGTGTGTTTGTGGAGAAAGAAGAATACTATAATAATATTATTCATGTCACGTTTTGCTTTGGGTTACATCACTTCAGCTTTTTTGCCTGATGTATGAATTTGTTACCTTCCACAGCCTGATAATAAACCCACTGAACTGTTCCAGAGGTTCACGTGTTCATCTTGCATTTGTATTGTTTTATCAGTGTTTTCTGTTTTTTTTTGTTTTTTTTAATAACAAAATTTACAGTCGGTCAGTGCCACTTATTGTTACAGTTGGACCGGTGCTTCCTGTTTTTGTGTTGTTTTCCCCATCTCTCTACTGTTCTGCCATGTCACTCTAATCATTTCTGATCACCTCCACCAGCCAGGTCAGTCAGTATTCATTGCATCCACCTGTCTAGTTATCTCTAGTCTTCAGCCCCATAAATACGCCCTCTTCCCATTCATTCCCCGCTGGTTCATCTCACATGTTTACGGTCACCTGCTACCCGAAGCTCCTGTTCTCCGTTTCCTGACTCTGCACTCTCCAGCTGTCCATTTCCCAGCTCTGTGTTGTCCGCTCCCCAGCTCCAGTTCTCTGTTCCCCCAACTCAACACTCTTCAGCTCAGCAACCCCCAGCACCACGTTACTTGCCTGCCTTTTTTCTTTTTTCTTTTTTTTTTTTTGCTTGCTTGTTTAAATATTTCATCATGCTTCTAAAACTATTCATCATTCATTCATTCATTTTCTACCGCTTAGTCCCTGAGCGGGGTCACAGGTGGGGCCGGAGCCAATCCCGGCCGGCAATCCGGCGAAGGCGGGGTACACCCTGGACAGGTCGCCAATCCATCGCAGGGCTTAAACAAAATAGTGTTCAGTTATTTTAAATCATATAAGTTATACAAGGAGATACTAGTTTTAGAAGAGAGAGAATTTCTTTTACAACAGCAGCCTCATTAGATGAGCGTCACCAAATGACCTTTTTTCTAAGAACTAATCAACAGCATACGCAGACATTTTTGTAACTTTTCCTTAAATTGTAATAATAAAAAAAATTCAAACCAACTAAAAATGAAGTGCAATATTTGTACTTCTTTAAATATAAACAAGTGCAACAGGTAATAGAAACAGAAGAATGTCTGTTACTACTGAGCTCACAGTTCTTTTTGAAGTGTGTGTAGTTTGCTGTGTTTTACCACAGGCTGGATACATTGTACATATACTAGATTTCATGTGTAGCCAGTAATTCCCTCATGTTTGTCAGAGATTTTAATATAGTTTTCCTTCTCCAAGGTTGACCAGGGAATAATCAAAGGCACCATTCATATCCATCAGTTAAGATAATTTTTTTCACAGAGATAGACCTTCTCCCTTCTTGTATGTCTGTCAGTTATAATATGCATATGTAAGTTGGTCACTTGATAGTTGGCAGCTGAGCCAACTCCATTCTGTTCATGATCAAAAAAGATGGAGTTGAAATCCCTGGGGAAAAAAAGCTTTTAAGTGGACCCTTGAGGTGAGATAACAGTTCCTCATCAAAAAAGATGGAGTTGAAATCCCTGTGCTTCTAAAACTAGAGATGCACCAATTGCAATTTTATTGGTCCGTTCCAGTGTTTTTAAAGTCTGACCTGCCAATTCCAATTTTCCTTTTTTCTAAGAACTAATCAACAGCATACGCAGACATTTTTGTAACTTTTCCTTAAATTGTAATAATAAAAAAAATTCAAACCAACTAAAAATGAAGTGCAATATTTGTACTTCTTTAAATATAAACAAGTGCAACAGGTAATAGAAACAGAAGAATGTCTGTTACTACTGAGCTCACAGTTCTTTTTGAAGTGTGTGTAGTTTGCTGTGTTTTACCACAGGCTGGATACATTGTACATATACTAGATTTCATGTGTAGCCAGTAATTCCCTCATGTTTGTCAGAGATTTTAATATAGTTTTCCTTCTCCAAGGTTGACCAGGGAATAATCAAAGGCACCATTCATATCCATCAGTTAAGATAATTTTTTTCACAGAGATAGACCTTCTCCCTTCTTGTATGTCTGTCAGTTATAATATGCATATGTAAGTTGGTCACTTGATAGTTGGCAGCTGAGCCAACTCCATTCTGTTCATGATCAAAAAAGATGGAGTTGAAATCCCTGGGGAAAAAAAGCTTTTAAGTGGACCCTTGAGGTGAGATAACAGTTCCTCATCAAAAAAGATGGAGTTGAAATCCCTGGGAAAAAAGATTTTAAGTGGACCCTTGAGGTGAGATAACATTATAATATTCCCAGATCTCAAAGATGAAGAATGAGTGTTGTACAAATAGTGTGATTAAAAACAAACTAAATTAAGAGTTCCTCATTTTCTGTTAAGTTCACTTTTCGAGAGAAATGGTTTCAGCAGCATGGATGTTTCAGGAAGTCGAAGGCAGATGCTGTTAAGCATATTTTTACCAATCCACATGGGTAACAGGATGTGTTTCCTGCATGGTTGTTTCCATCATATCATGGAAACTAAAGCCACAGTGTCCTGATTATGCTGTAATGGTTTACTCTTTGTCCTCATTATTTTATTGCATTTCACACAACCACGTTGTTCAGACATGACATGGCATGTACCCATACAAATTCACACGTTTGAGTTCTTAGGCTAAAGGGAAGCAGTGAAATCCACCTTTAATTCAATTTGTGCAAAAAAGTTGTTACTGAAATCTGTACTTAGTATTAGCACACATAAGATGACGAAGCAAAATGATAAAAACAGTTCATTTGATAAAAGAAAATAAAACTCATTGACACTGTTGTTGAATATACACTTCTGATCCATTGTAAGCAACACAGCAGTATTACTAAACTAATTTGAAGTGATTTCAAAAGACATTGACAAAATATTATTGAAAACATTGGTAACTGGTAAGTCTACCAGCCTCTTCCTTTATCAGATTTTTACAGGCATTTGGAAAAGTCCATGTTTCCAGATGAAGCACCATGCAAAAAAGGTGTTCCACACACACTGTATATGAGCAAAAGATGATCTCTGTGATTCACTTTATATCTTTCTTTTAATTAAGTATGCTCCCTGAATTGGTCACAGTCACTCATGTATATAGAGGAACTCTTAAAATAAACCTGAATCAGACTGACCCTGAACCAGTGCTTCAGCTACATCATGTGAAGAATGTGGCTTTCCTTCCTAGAAACTCTATCCTTTGGTTGATCATATGTGGAAAGCTCTTTTAACGATTCCCCTGTTTTAACCGTAAACCCAAATTTTGGTTTCACAAGCTAAACTCTAAATTCAATAGTTCTTGGATCAGATCATGTTTACATTGACCACTCGTGCAGTTTGATAGAAAGTGTTAAATAAAATTTATCCTTCCATTCCACAGATAGTTATTTAAAGCTGGAAGTAAATAGTTAAACATATGTTTTGCTATCAGTACACAAGATACAGTTTAAAACAGAATATGGCATCTCACTATTTATGTGTAACAGCCTTGAACAGAGCTAGAAGTAAGTCCTTTGCAGACTGCGTTATCTGAAAGCTCAACATTCACAGTCCTTCAGCAAAGTGTAACTTTTTCACTGTGGTTTGGTTTGTTGAGACTGTACATCTCTTGGGGGGTTGAGCCACTACCCCTTCTTTTCCTCTCCTTCATTGAGATGATCAGGTGGAATATCTCTATGATGTTGAGGATCACAGAGAGGACAGCCATTGCCAACATAAAGATAATAAAGATGCGTTTCTCTGTGGGACGACTTATGAAGCAGTCAACTGTTTGCTTACACGGGTACTGGGAAAAAGAAATCTTATAAGGCATAAGTATGAAGCCATAGATGTAGTACTGGCCTACAATGAATGCCACTTCAAGCACGATTTTGAACAGCAGCTGCAGAATGTAGCTGACCAGCAGGACACCCTTGAGCTGCACTTTGCCAGCCTCATTTGAATACTTTGGAAGTTTAACGACCCCATTCTTGCCAATTTTCTGCTCGAGGCGTCTCCTCAGCTTGTTTTCTCTGCGAATCACCAGCAGGACATGACCCAGATAGATAAGTGTTGGTGTGGAGACAATGAGGATCTGGAGGACCCAGAAGCGTGGGTGAGATATAGGAAAAGATTTATCGTAGCAGGTGTTCTTGCAGCCAGGGCTTTTGGTGTTACAGTTCATATTTCCTTGTTCATCTCCCCATATGCGATCTATGCCAGCAGCCAAGAGGAAAATCCTGAAGAGGAAAAGAACACTCATCCAGACCTTCCCCACAACAGTAGAGTGGGACTGCACCTTGTCCAACAAAGCAGACAGGAAAGACCACTCCCCCATGATAAAAGCCTGTGAGAGAGAAATCGAGAAAGAAAGCATTGGTTAATATACGCTGCTAGTCCAGTCAAGGTGAAGCAACCTTATAATAGCAGATTTTACACGCAGGACAATTCGAAGTGAGCGCTGAGAAGTTATGAAGAAAAATTATATAGCACCAATATAGCAACCAATCCTCTCTTATGTATGAGCAGACAGGTTTATGTAACCTGTTTTAAAAATCAATTTTAGGCTTGAAGGGCAGTGGCAAAATTAAAAAATGTTTTCACCCATAAAAATCTTAAGGTGAAATAATTTTATTTTAATAATTTTGCCTAGCACCAAGGGCTCACACTGATACCATGAGTTATAGTGGCTCACGCCACTCCCATATGATCAAGGTGCACAAGATAAACAATACATTTTAGAAGAAGAGGCTTTATTTTATTGTAACATCTTGCACACGCGCTGCCATCACGGGCAACTTTGGGGGTTCAGTGTCTTGTCCAAAGACACCTCGATATGTGGACTGCAGGCACTGAGATTCAAACTTTCAACCTTCTGTTTGGGAGATGGCTGCTCTACTCACTGCACCACTGTTGCCCCTTTAAAATTTTACAGTGCAGTGGAACCACAACTGCAACAGCTCAGATGCAGGTCGGTACATCACCACCTCACATGATGCCTCTCAGCACAACAAATCAGAAAACGCCATAAGGCTTATTCTCATGTACATACTGTATGTCCATCCATCCATTATCTACCACTTATTCCTGAACAGGGTCGCGGGGGGCTGGAGCCTACCCCATCTGACACTGGGCGAGAGGTGGGGTACACCCTGGACAGGTGGCCCATGTACATATGTTCACATCAAAAATGAAAAATTCAAAGCCTATGCTTTAGTCACAAAACTGACAGATTATATAATAATAGTATTAACTTAATAATGATAAACTTTATTTATATAGCATTTTTCAAAACAGGGACAGTTGGCGATACAGTTTTATTGACTCCATATGAGGACCCATTGCAGCAACAGTTACGAAGCAGTGAGACTCCGAGGTCCATATTAAAACCATGTCATATGATTGATACTGCCTGAACAATAGAAATCAATACAGAGACTGAACAGCTTGAGCCTCCACTTTTTTAAATCTCACAAATCCAAGCGACAGTAGCCTACTTCTGAATGAGGTTTAGCCATCACAGAACTTTTCTGGGAGCCAGCTAGATAAATAAATTGAAACAATTCAGGATAAGTCAGGTAGGTTACAACAGACCACAAGTGAAAGACAATCAAATGCACATTTTAAGACTGCCTAAAAACATTTAAATACATCGCCATTGTAATAGAAGGACAGAAAGATTGCACAATGTAAAGATTTTTATCCCACAAAATATTTTGCATTTTGAATGACTGACAACAATGCCAATGTTACTGGATATATTTCAGATTGTATCTTAAATCACATTCAGATAATCTCAGGTCATTTAACACCTCTAGTTAAAAGCACATTCCTCAAGTGTGTTATTAACATTTTGCTATCTTAAATTGTTAATTCATTCATCCCCAAAGGCTTTGAAATATAGGCAAATAATTCAATAGTTTTCATATTTTAATGGATTAATAATCAATACTGCATTTATAGCTACAATGTTAACTCTTCACACATAAATAATAGTTGTTCCTACCTCAGTAACGACCACTTGTACTGTGTTTGAGATTCTCTCAGTTCCCTCTTATAATTAATGCTGATGATTGCAGAATCATCAAGTCTTCTTAGGTCTTACTGACCTGCCCACACTCCCTAACAACAATGTGACTGTCTGTCACTAAGTTATGTTGCAATGGACAGATGTTGAGCAGTGGCAAGTTAGTTACCCACTGTTGACAGTAACTAACATCACATCAGCTGTTCCAATGTAAATGACTAAGCCTCACTCCTATAAAAATGTCTGGACACGTACAGTTGAGCAACCTGTTTATTTTTTAACTGCTTTGGAAGACTTTAGCCAAGGCTGTATTCAGAAATCAGGTAAAGGGGCAAAAAGACAGAAACCTAAGTGCCTTGAAATCTCCAGGCTTATTGCTTGTAATTGTCAGCTGGTTTTTGCTCATTTAAATCAAATCAAATCAAAATGTAAAACAACATCTGGTTGACCAAAGTACTTTACAAGGGCAAGGTAAGACCTGAAATAAATAATATCAATAGAGCAATAAAACAACATAAGAACATAACCACACGGATTACACAAAATCAACAGTTAAAAGAAAGAAGCATCAGACAATACTATGTATTAAAAGCCAAAGTGAATAAATATGTTTTAACCAATGATTTAAAAGTTGTCAAGTCTGTAGATGTTCTAACATTAAAAGGTAAACCATTCCACAATTTAGGATCTGCAACAATAAATGCACGGTCACCCCAGCGTTTGTATCTGGCCCTGGGCACCTCTAAAAGAAACTGGCTTGAGGATCTAAGTAATCTAGTCGGTTCGTGCCACCTCACTAACTCAGCGAGGTAGGGTGGTGCCAAACCATTAAGAGCCTTAAAAACAAAAATCAATAGCTTAAAATGAATTCTAAAACGGACTGGAAGCCAGTGAAGAGAGGCCAGTACCGGGGTTATATGGTCAAATTTCCTAGTACCTGTTAAAAGACGAGCCGCAGCATTTTGGACCATTTGAAGATAAGTGAGAGACGACTGATTAACACCAAGGTATAATGTATTACAATAGTCAAGTCTAGAGATTATAAAAGCATGAATTGCAATCTCAAAATCATTAAAAGAAAGAAATGACGACTTTACTGAACAAACTCAAGTGAAAAAAACTAGATTTTATGATTGAGTTGATCTGTTTGTCAGATCTTAAGGTTTTTACAGTCATCAGATGATGAGCCAGGGGGCCTAAGTCGTGGTTAAAAGCAACAAATTTCACCAAATTTCAAAAAGGTCATTTTATAATGTAATTCTTTTATTATGAGCAGTGACCTGTTTTTCATTTAGAATGAGGACTTTTGTTGATCTGGTTATTTTAATTTTCATAATCACACAGTTGTGGACAATCCCTTTGATTAAAGCATTAAAGGGCATTATTTCAAGACAGACCTGCTTCAAAAACAAATGATGTAGACAATTACCAGTTTGCTGTGTGTATTTGGAATTCAATGTAAACATTTTGAGTAGAATTATCAGCTTCAGTTATGAAGTAACAACCGATTTCTAGTCAGTGATTGCAAAACAAAAAATCTGTTATATATTTTTTTTCAAGTATGTTTGCTGACCTTGTAACTAACATCAGTTAGACACTACTCACCATGACAAAGTGTTACGTGCTGTAAATTCAGCCCACACCCTACTTTCGTCTCAGTAATACTGGGCAACATATTGCAATTTCTTGTCTTCCTTTTAGACTAATCAACATTTCTGCACATTAACCTTTTACAAAAACAGGGTGTGTCTGAAATGTACACTGTCTAGGCTTTAGGTGTGTGCCTTACTGGATCTGTTCATCAGAGTGGGAGTTAAGGCACAATATGATTCACAGCATGAGTTAATGATAGAAAAATGTGGTGTTTAGGGTCATTAGAACGTCTTTAGAGGAACTGAAGGTGATGTTTTTGTCAGACTCATCAAAATTATCAGGAGCCTGACTGAGTGAAAGGAGAAGCTGTGAGCGTCAGACTGAAGCATAGTCAGACCAAACCCAGAGACCTCAACAATATTTAAGTCTCATCTTGGTCAGTGTATCCAGTCTTTTGTTCTCTGCAGTCTAGCTCTCCTTTAATGGACTCATGACAAAGAATTTCTAATATCTGAAGCCTGACAGGCGAGTACATTTTTTTGTTTCTTCAACCTTAAATGTGAAACACTTGCTCATTAACTTGTTATTGTGTCACAGGAGGTATTTCAGTGTCTCTTTAAGACAAATTCATGTTTACACTTCAGCATTTTTAGTTGTGTTGGATAGTAAACCTGCGCCTGTTATTTTTGTAAAGTATATTGTAGTTTTTAAAGCCAAGGCTTTAAGAAACCTGGGCCTGTATTTATCACTACTAAAAGTGAAATTTTGGATTTCAGCATATTTAAAAGTAACAATCCTGCACTATTACTCCTACTTACAAAATTAAGAATGAAATGCCACAATTTTTTGTACTTGAATTTTATTGACACTTATCTTTAATTGAGCTGCGGTCTGTAGTTGTAAATGTGGTACTAGATTCTACATAATACCTGTTTTATCTTTTCTTCCATACGCCTGTTGGTTTCCTTTTTATGTCTTAAAACTTGAACTTAAAAACAACAAGATCAAGAAGGCATTTACAGATAGTATCTCAATGACAAATGTAAGGGTTCGTTTAGTAAATGAATGACCCTTTAGTGCAGCTGTCTTTCCATGATCATGTATGTGATCAGTCATGTGAACAGCTCTTAAAGCTTGCTCTTGCACTTCATTGTAAGTGTGACTACATCAGTTGATAATTATCAGTCCCCATAATGACATGAGCCCTTCATGTAAAATTATGTTTAGACCTATCAGTGAATCCTGTAGTAGGTCTCAGGCTGTTATAAATCTACTGAGCCTTCTGACAGGTGGTTCTCTAAATAAATCTTCTTCCTCATTTTCAGCAAGGAACTTTATTTACTCATCATTCTCTGTGCTCTTGGACGTTTTATAACTACAGCTCCATACAGGCAGGTAAGGGAGGGTTACAGCATAAATTCAGTTTTCTGAATGTTAGAAAGTCTTAGCTGGTGCATTGTTTTCTGACTCTCTTTCTTATAGAATATAGTTTTTGTTTGTTTGTTTTTATGCAAATACTTGATGTTTAACTCTGTCTGGCTTTAGTATAGCTTTCTCTTTGGTGGAATTATAGACACTTTCATCATCATCATCATCATCAACTTTATTTATATAGCACATTTAACACAGCAACAGCTGACCAAAGTGCTTAACACAAAACACAATAATAAAACAAAATTACAATTAAACAACCACCCATCATAAAACAAAAATCCTCAGCAAAACAAAGCCTCATACTGGATCAAATGCCAAAAGGACTGAGTTTTCAAATACACTTAAAAAATGGACAACGAGAGGGCCTGCCTAATGTATAGGGGCAATGAATTCCACAACTTTGGAGCTCCCACAGCAAAAGCCCTGTCCCCCCTAAGTCTCAGCCTAGCCCTCGGTATCTCAAGAAGCAGCTGATCAGCTGATCTGAGGCACCGAGAAGGACTATAGGGACGCAACAACTCTGTAAGATAAGAGGGGGCCAGACCATTTAAAGACTTATAAACAAATAAAAAAATCTTAAAATGGATTCTAAAATACACTTTGATAAATAAAAGATAAAATAGAATAGTGCTCTATCTTTGTATTCATTTCATTTATTTTTCAACCCACTATAAGTATAATATCTGTGTGTTTCCTCTACACTTCAGACATTAAATTCCAGCCATGGGTGACTGGTCTTACCTGTCCGCTCTGCTAGACAAGGTCCAGGCTCATTCCACTGTGGTGGGGAAGATCTGGATGAGTGTCCTCTTCCTGTTCAGGATCTTTGTCCTGGGCGCGGCTGCAGACAAAGTCTGGGGAGACGAAGTGTCAGAGTTCTACTGTGACTCCTTGGAACCAGGATGTGAACATGCCTGCTACAACTCGATGTTCCCAATATCCTACGTTCATTATTGGGTCCTGCAGATCACCCTTGTGTCAACTCCAACCCTGGTCTATCTGGGTCATGCTATCCACATCATCCACAAAGAGAAGAGGATGATGGAACAGTTGCAGGACAACCCTGATGCAACTCTAGTGAAGAAACCCAAGTATACAGATGAAAGAGGGAAGGTGAAGATAAAAGGCATCCTCTTTGGTACTTACATGAGCCAGTTGGTCTTTAAGATCTTACTGGAGGTGGGATTCACCGTGGGCCAGTTTTACATTTTTGGTTCTGTGTTCATGGTCTCCTACTTCCACTGTAAATTTCCACCTTGTGCCCATTTAACTGGTGCCCAGTGTTACATTTCTCGGCCCACAGAGAAGACCATCTTCATCATTTTTATGCTTGTAGTTTCAGGCATTTCAGTGCTCCTCAACATCATTGAGATAATCTACCTGCTCTGTAGCAAAAGGAGACATGCTAAGAAACAGTTTCTAGGTCCAAAGCATGTGGCCAATGTGCAGCATTACCCTTACAACTCATCTTGTATGGGTACAAGTAGCCAGTATGAAGGCTTCTCATTTTCACCTCTGCCTGCTCAGGGAAAGACTGAGCTCTGCAATGATGACAAACACGACGACTCTATCAAAAAAGAGAAGGACACCTGATACATGAATACATGAATACAATACATAGCAGTTTTAGATGTTTGCTTTGTTATTCTTTTGCTCAAGTTACTCAAATAGTTTTTTATAGCACCAGTAGCTGGATGTGACTGTGAGAGGCTCTTGAACGAAGTACCAAATTTGCTATGCCTCAGGACATTAAATGTTAATAGTTTTAATAGTGTTTTCTTTAAATGTTCAGTACACTCCCTCTTTCCCATTGTCAGCTGGGATTGGCTCCAGCCCCTCCCTGTGGCCCTGTTCAGGAATAAGCGGTATAGATAATGGATGGATGGATACCATCCCAACATTTTCTGATTTGGGGTTGTAGATATAAATATAGTTATATGTTTAATAGCAAATACAAAATACAGATGGCTTTTGCTGTTGTCACAGGTCCTGCTGTACAGTCTGATGGCAGTGAGCACAATTGGGCACCTAAAGCACTTTTTTGGGCACTTTTGCCACTTGTGTCAAGTCAGTTAACATATACACAGAACATGGTGTGATATTGTTTGACTGTCATTCAGAGGAATACTACTACTACTACTACTAATTATTAAGTGTTGTTATATTTACTGTTGTTGTTTCAAAGTACAGGCTATGCCATTATAAAAATAAAACCTTTTCTTCTGTGTGTGTGGAGGGGGTGAAGGACTGTATGGACAATATTGTAGGGTCACACTCATACCTGAGTGTCACTAACAACACCAGGAGGAAGAATTCAGATTTAAACTTTACTCTAGGCAGTTCAGTTCACAGTGACCAGGTCACAGAATGAATTACAAGCTATCATACATTCACTCTGTCCAATAAATGTATCTTGTCAGCTTCATTGAAAGAACATAAGCCAATATCTGCATGTGTGGTGTACAAGAAAACAACGGAATACATGTACATGTTAATTAGTTACAGTAAATGCATTATTGAGCCTGCAAAATAAAAACATACAACTAAACTGGCTTTTCACAGCATTTAAGAACTTATCATCAGCAGCATCATTCATCAAGATGATGCCTGCAGTACCTGACGAAGCTCTCACCTGCTATATATTAACAGAAATGTTTAAAGAGTTTGATTTTTGATTAAGATTGTCTTAAACCAGTATTCATATACCTAGATATTCAATTCAAAAAAATTAAATTCAAATTTATTTGTATAGTCCCAAATCATAACAAAAGTCATCTCAGGACATTTTACAAAGTATGGTTTAGACCTTACTGTTATTATTATTTTTATAGAGGAAAACCTAACAACTGCCCCTTAAGCAGCACTTGGCGACAGCGGGAAGGAAAATTCACTTTAACAGAAGAAACCTCCTACAGACCCTGGCTTTTGGTGGATGGCCTTCTGCCTTGGCCAGTTGGGGTGAGTGGATAGAGGAGGGAGAAAAGAAAGAAAGGGCTTTGTGTTTTAGGAGAAAGATTTTAAAATCTATTCTGGATTTTACAGGGATAAGGTGGAGAGAGGCTAACATGGGAGACATATGATCTCTCTTGCTAGTTCCTGTCAGTACTCTGCTGCAGCATTTTGGATTAACTGGAGGCTTTTTAGGGAATTATTGGGACATCCTGATCCTATGTGCATTCTCCAAAATCATTCCTCCTGTTCACTCTGGCTGTGAAGAAATCCCTCCCACAGTTGTTTCAAGGTAATTTATGGGGGACAAAATTAACTGACTCGTTTTATGTAAAGCTGTATTCCTAAGTAGAACCAACTGTAATATCACTACATCTGACAAATCAAGTTAGAGTGATATTAGTAGCAACAACCTACTACTGTCATACTTTTATTCTCACATTCAAATCTTATTAAGTAGCTAAGTGGACACATAATAAAAATAACTGAAACTGACTCACATGGCACCATTATACCCTCACACTTTTGGAACTTCACACACAAAACAGCACTTTGCTACTCAGGCACTGCTGGAGCTGCATGAGGTGCAGGCTTCAGTCAGATACAATCTGTTGCCGCCTCAAGCAATTACATCATTCACTGACTTTGCCTTCTAACAGTGCATACGTGAATCTGTGACTGGCTCCTGGACTTTCTGACTGGCAAGCCCCAGACTGTCAGGATTGGCAATAGGACTTCAGCCAGCATCACTACAAACAGTGACACCCCACAAGGATACGTCCTCAGTCCCATCCTCTACACCCTGTTCACACACGACTGTGTCACCTCCCACAAAGACAACATCATCCTAAAGTTCGCAGACGACACCGCAGTGATTGGTTGCATCACTGGCGGGGACGAAGCAGCCTACAGGAGAGAGGTGGCCGGTCTGGTGTCATGGTGCAAAGACAATAATCTCAGCC
>NW_018127994.1:870872-883483 GCF_001952655.1 Monopterus albus
TGAGGATCCTCAGTAACTTCTACAGCTGCTGACATTCGTGTGTCCAAACTCATGTGGGAAAAATTTATTCCATCCATTTCACCCTGTGGCCATCATGCTGTTATGTGACCAGTGTGCACAGCTCAGTGGCTAAGCTGCAGAGCAGTGGTGTTCCTCACAAGCTGAAAATTCAATGAAGAGCAGAAGACGTGGCAACAGGCATATTATGGGCTCCAGTAGCTGTGTTTGTGGTAAGCTACAGACCATTTCTGAGAGTATGTTTGTTGTGGCTAGTCAGTGTGGTTGGAGGTTGTGTACATGTAGTACTTGGATTATGTTAAATTTGTCTGTCAGCGCAAGTCTGTGCATGTGCAT
Source organism: Monopterus albus (assembly GCF_001952655.1). Taxonomy (NCBI): domain Eukaryota; kingdom Metazoa; phylum Chordata; class Actinopteri; order Synbranchiformes; family Synbranchidae; genus Monopterus; species Monopterus albus. Next base: position 871,227 of record NW_018127994.1, read on the forward strand.
CTAAGTGCACCTCAGGGCAAGTCAGTGTCGAGGCATATGGAAACTCACTCAGTCACACAGCAACCTGCAGAAGAACAGACACCAGTTAGACTGCAAGCTACAGTATAAAATAATACATGAGGTAGCAATTCCTTGGCTTTAACATTACCAGTCATAATTTGCATACTCAACATGATAGATGACAGATAACATGAACAGAGTAATTTTTTTCGTGTGTGTGTGACACCAAGGGTTTGTGTTATTCCTCTTGTTAAGCCAATGGCCTGCTAAATCCCAACTGCTAAACATTCAGTCTGTTTAATACCATATAATATCACAACATGCATACAACAGCACGTACTGTACATGCACCTGCACTGTATTATTTCCATCACTAGGTGGTGCTGTGCACTGGTAAATTGCAGTATGAGAAATCTCAGAGTTTTCAGGGCAAGTTACAAAATAACAACGATTCACTGTTAACAGTTTTTGGTTTGACTGTAGGGGTGGAGCTATGTGGGTGTATTTAAATTCATAATAATTAATCAGTTCATTTGTTTTAATCACAATATGGTTTTAAGGACTTTTGATGACCACAGTGGGCTTTTTTTTTATCATAAGCCAAAGCAAAAGAGCACTTGAAGGCATCAGATGAAAGCCCTCAAAACAAGTGTACTTTAATATATTACAGAATAATAATGAAAAAAATAATGACAAATGAATAAAATATGAAAAATATTAATAAAACCATGAAAGCATGAAGCAAGTATAAGCACATTATAATTACACTGTGGGTACACTGTAACATTCAACAGCGCAAATACATTTCACTAATATGCGGCTCTTACGATTTGTTTTTCTTGAAACTACAGTATACTGTATGTGTTTGATTAGTGCAATTTTGTTCCAGGATTTATCTTGAAACAAGAACAAGGCTGCACTACAATTTAAAGGGTGAAACATTGCACTAGAAAAGTATTGTTCATCTGGGTTGATGTGTTGATTAAGGCATTTTAGTTAAAAGAATCAAAATCACAATGTAAAAATAGTCTTACAAACTAAATTTTACTGAAGCAAATGCACACGCTCATCACTTAAATGCACTTTGGTCTCAAAAGAAGTAGAATGCTCATTATGCATAGAGGCCTCTTTATAATTGAGGGATTAATGTGCAATTATATATTTTAATGTTTTGAACAAGATGCAGTGGAGCTGGACGGAGCTACTGCCACAGGGCATCATATGATAGGTTTTAGTGCAATGTAATCTGCATTGTGGGATAAATGTATGCAACAGAAGTAATAGAAATACTGAAGTAACATAGAAATACCTCAAAACTGTTCTCAACTGCAGTACTTAGGAAAGTACACTTAATTACATTCCTCTGATCATAAAGCACTTGTTACATTCCGACACAACAGTGCTGAGGATATAGTGCTGTCTCTCTCTGTGGCTGCCCTGTATTTTCTACTTTATCTCTGTTTTTAAGGCACAAACGATCTGCACACGTTTGGACTTTTGTTTTTTCTAATCAGTAAAGCCCAAACTTCACACCTTGACAAAAACGACTGCTTTTCTCTTTGTCCTCCGAGCAGACAGGGGCTTCGGGCTTGACGTAGGGATCAGGTGACTTCAACTTCTCTGACGGGACTCTTATAAGGGAAGTTTGACAAGTTCGCCTCAGTTCCCCTCCTGGTCCCAAACTTGGATTTCGACTTCACGAAACAGTGATTTGTTCAAGTGGCGAGAAAAGAAGTCCCACTGGGCCCTTCTCCTTCTCTGTGTAACGTCCTGGTAAGTTAAACCCACTTGTTTTTATTTTTCATAAAACGCGTCCGAAGAAACTTCAGTAGCCTTCTCCCCTTAGAAATAAGCTGGAAAGCTTCGGAGCGCTCCAACATCCAAGAAGTGGAGAAAGTTTGAGATTTTCTTCACCGTTTGTGGAAACGCACCGTTTTTCGGGTTGATCCATTTTTGTTTGTTTTTTACTCCAACTAAACCTTCTTAAATGTTCAGAAAAGCCAGTAGAGACATCTAGAAGGAGGAATATATGATCAACGACAAAAAAACTACTTCTCATTTATCGCCTTAATTTTTGCTTCATTTAATAAGTGAGAAATGAAATCTGGAAACGCCTTTACATTTATTCCCATTTCACTCAAAACTTCCCGTTGCCGTTATTTGCCCGCGGTGCTCTTAAGGAAAGTTCTGTTGTATATTTAAGGATGCTGCTTCTCCTCCATTAATATCCAAACCTTAAGGTATTTTACTCTTCAGTTATTTTTAGAATATCCACCAGACTTTCAGTAATGCACAGTGTAGCATTGTGTTTTATATATTGTTTATATATTTTATTTACACTGTATATTGTGCCTACATATTATTAGGCTTTGTTTTTCTGTTGTTCTACAGTTTAGAGACCCTTACATTGACACTGCTTCTACTGTAGACAGACATCATTTTTCACCAAGGGGGTGCAAGTTTTCAGGAAATGAGCCCAGATGAGCACAGTGCTGCAAAGGAAACTACTTACTAGTCAGCCTTTTGGATCCTGTAACTTAACCCAATTTTAACTGAAATGAAATGAAAGCGAACATCCTGGCAAGCCAGAGTATGAACTGTGTCACAGTGGTCAAGAGTAAAGTGTCAACAGGAACTTATTAATGAGCTGATTTCCCCAGAGCAGATATTTCTGAGCATGGCAGAAACCATATATGCAAGTTTCATACCGATTTTCCCAGAGGAAATGTTGAGTGGATCTGCAGGGCTTCACCATAAGCACTGAGGAAAGAAGTTCACTTTAGGCCTTACTGAGCACACTGAGCTGCAGTGTCTGTTCCACCACACACACACACACACACTTATCTAATTGGGTACACAGTCACGCAGCAGAGTGGCTTTTTTTCCTGCAACCTTTCTGATCAGCCTGGCTAAGAAAACAGCATGCAGTCGATTTTCTGGTGTTCTCAGAAGCCATTTCTGCCCAGCAGCTCAGTTTGCCAGTGATTCAACTTTGCATCTGCTTTTAGCTGAGTTTAACATTTTGGGAGAAGCAGTTACTGTTTGTTTCTGTGTCACAAGAACAGGAGTAGATGGTCAGAGTAACAGATCAGTTAACGTATAAACTTTGACATGCTGATTTTTAAAAATAGAAAAAGATGTTATGTGTCGCACAAGGAACTTAAACATTGACACAAACAAAATTTGATTATAAATGTTTCCTACATATCCCTAATTTGCCCATCATTCTTTATTGAAGGGGTGAACAAAGCAATACCATGAGATCATAATGCGATCATCTTACTGTCAGGAATTTAAGAGGATTCAGGGTTTCTTCATTTTGTTCTGTCAATTCACTCTAAAGCACTTTTTTATGAACATGCAAAGTTTGTTAAAAATTGTCAATGTGTGTCAAATTTCTTTTCACATGTTCACATCCTTGCCTAGATTTAAAGGGCAACGTTGCATAAACTGAAAAATGTGCTTTCTGTTACTGCTCTCAGTAATTGGATTAGCTTATGTTTTTGCGTCATCAAACATCTAGTTTTGTCTCCTCCAGCACTGATGCTGTTTAATCACATAATCCTGCCAAAAATACCAAATGTCAGATGTTGAGGATGTTAATCTTCCCTAGAAAACCAAACCTTTTGCTTTTGTAAATGTTGTACTGTATCTGTGTAAACCTGAAATTTTGAAATATGGCTTGATAGTCGATACTGTCTGTATATTATTGCCAGTTAAATGATGCCCTTTTTTTCAATAGCTAACATTCACTGAGAATGGGTGACTGGAGTGCTCTGGGTCGTCTGCTGGACAAGGTCCAGGCGTACTCTACTGCTGGGGGCAAAGTCTGGCTGTCGGTCCTCTTCATCTTCAGGATCCTGGTCTTGGGTACTGCAGTGGAATCAGCCTGGGGAGATGAGCAGTCTGCCTTCAAATGTAACACCCAGCAGCCTGGTTGTGAAAATGTCTGCTACGACAAATCCTTCCCCATCTCCCATGTTCGCTTCTGGGTCCTACAGATCATCTTTGTGTCAACGCCCACACTGCTCTACCTGGCCCATGTGTTCTATCTGAACAGGAAGGAACAAAAACTAAACAGAAAAAAGGAGGAGCTTAAATGTGTGCAAAATGATGGGGGTGATGTTGACATCCCATTGAGGAAAATTGAGATGAAAAAGATGAAGTATGGCATTGAGGAGCATGGCAAAGTGAAGATGAAGGGAGCTCTGCTCAGAACCTATATAGTTAGCATTTTTTTCAAATCTCTGTTTGAGGTGGGCTTCCTGGTTATTCAGTGGTACATATATGGCTTCAGCCTCGCTGCAGTTTACACCTGTGAGAGGGACCCATGCCCACACAGGGTGGACTGTTTCCTGTCCCGTCCAACAGAGAAGACTGTCTTCATCATCTTTATGCTAGTGGTCTCACTGGTGTCCCTCTTGCTCAATATCATAGAGCTTTTCTATGTGCTCTTTAAGAGGATCAAAGATCGCGTGAAGGGCAAACAGCAGCCCACACTCTACCCCAGTGCAGGTACGTTAAGCCCCACCCCTAAAGAATTGTCCACCACCAAGTATGCCTACTATAATGGCTGTTCCTCCCCGACTGCCCCACTCTCACCCATGTCCCCCCCAGGCTACAAGCTTGCTGCAGGGGAGCGGGGAACCGGGTCATGCCGTAATTATAATAAGCAAGCCAATGAGCAGAACTGGGCCAACTACTCTACAGAGCAGAGCCGCCTTGGCCCGAACAGTGGAGGAAGCCTGATTTTAAACTCCCATGCACAAGCCTTTGACTTCCCTGATGATACCCAAGAGCATAAGAAACTGTCTTCAACAGCAGGACACGAATTGCAGCCACTTGCTTTGATGGATGCCAGGCCTTGCAGCAGGGCCAGCAGCCGGATGAGCAGCCGAGCCAGGCCAGATGACCTGGACGTGTAAGCCCTGGTTCCTCCTCTTCCCACCTCTCTCTAACAGGATGTGTGGCTACAGGTAGAGAATCAGGAAACACTCCAGCACATATGTTCATGTAAGAGGTGGGACTAACCTCAATCACTCTTCAGTGTAGAGACTTTAAATCTTGTTATGTAACACTGTCAAAAGGTACAAGTTGACAATGTTTTTTCAGTGACTTTGACCCTAACTTTGTAGCGGAGCTAACCCAGGTTTAAGAAAATAGAATAACCACAGGAACAGTGTCTGATAGAGGGCTCCTTTCAATCAGTCATTGATCAGTTCAAGAATGAAGGACCACACTGGTGGCCACACTAAGTGAGTAATATGATTTAAATTTGTCAGTTACATTGACAAATTTGGTATTCTTCTGATTGATGACAGCATTTTTCTAGCACTGTCATAGCTGAGATCTGATGTTATGGTGTTAACTTTACAAAATGGTGCCTTATTAGTTGTCTTTTTAACATCAGGCCACAATAGCAAATTAGCTAACTCTGGCTTAGTTACAGTTCTGTTTCCTGTTGATCAGCAAGCTTAATCCCTGTCAGAAAAACTAATAAATAAACACAGAGTTCAGTATGGTAAGAAACAAATTCTAATAGCCCCATGTTTGAAATCCCTGATTTGGCCAAATGAACTAATTTGGAACTGAAAGACTGAGTAGAAAGCGAACACATCCAAAATGTCAACTGATCACAGGCAGTAATTATAACTGCAGCCATGGACGATTTGGTATAATAAATACAAGCTGTTCCAAAATAGTCTTCATAGAACGTTTTCTGCTCTGCCAGCCCTGTTATTAAGATAACCAAAATGTATTTATTTAAGAACTAAATACTAAAATACCCCTGCTCCTGAGAGAGACTTATAACAAGTACAGTCACAACAGGCTTCTTGTTGAAAAAATGCAAATATTGTTGAACATTTAATCATACTAGTTATTTGAACAAAGGACCGATCCTGTTGTTTTCCAGGCAAGTACAGTCCCTTGTGTTAATAGAAACCAGTGTGATCAACTGTATGGAGACCTGATGCACTGTTACAAAGCTGTGTGAAGCTCAGCAGTATAAACGTGAACATCCAGAGTCCAGGGTGTTTTTCAGTCATGTTTGTATTGAGAGATAGTTATATAGACTCAGCCACGCTTGCATTGAGTTGCTCTTGCAGTTTTATCGTGTAATAAAGCTGAATTTACAGTATGTGTGAATCAACATTACCAATACATTTCCTTCTGTTTTGATTTGCATCGTAACTATCACAGTTCTTAATGAAAATCCCATTTCAGTCTCTCAGTCACAACAAAGTCAGGAAGTACTGTCAAGTGCCATCAAGCAGAGCAACTCTATGTAAAGTGTTAACCACTTGGCTCATCCTTTGCAGGCAACTTACAGTAAGGGTTTTGAGGTGAAGGCTTATTGTTAGTTGTAGTGAATATTTATTGCTTGGCATCTATATTAACACCTACCACTAAAAAATGAAAAACTGACTACTATCCACAATCTCTTTCTACCCAGAAATCTTCTCCCCCAAAACTGTATACAGTATTTATTGACAGTAAACTCAATTCATACAGTGTATTTTTCTTTAGTAACATTGTCAGTCATCATGGACTGTTGTTTCCTGATAAACTTTGAATTTATGTAGTGTTATGTTCTCATGTTGTAGTTTTGTCTCATTGCAATGTGTGTAGAAGTGGCAAGTTTTAGGGTTCAGGCTGCTGTGACACAGAAAACTCCAATCTGCTTTTTATGTGGGTTCAGAAAGGCTTTATTACTGTCATTGATTCAACAAGTGTTTTCAGTTTTTACATCTTTTGTGAATGGTAGAGAAAGAAGGATATCTTTGTTTTACATTGTTGAGGGAATGATTTTTTAAAGTCTATAGGTTTTGTTTTTTGTAACTGTTGCTGCTTGAGAAATAGTTATTTAGTACTGTAAGATAGAGCTAACTGTGTCACAAAAATGTGAGTTTTTAGAAGACTGCTTATAGATCTGGACTAATATTTAGTCAGTTATATTAAATGTAAGCCAATGTAGCTTCATACCTACCAAACATTAGGATAAATCTCAACTGTAATTCTGCATCATTTTGTCGGTACTTGGCGTTTGCACTGAGATCTTGGTGATGGGGATGTAATATGATGCACATATTAAGGGGATAAGAGTTTTCTTATACACATGTTACTAATTTATTTTATAACACAAGAATAACTACAGTGCATAATATCAGACATCTGACCACCGATCTAACTGTGAGAGATGTCTTCCATTGACAGCACAGGAACAATAGTCATTTGTTGTGTATCAGACAATGCTAATCCATGAAGGTCCACTGCTGTACAGTGTAAGTGCATGTTAGCAAAACAAAAACTCATTAACTGTATGAGTGAAAAGTCATTTTAACCAATAAATATTTTTCTTTCTTGATCTCTGGTTGCTGGGTTTCATTGCAGGTCATAATCTTTGTCATGACTATGGTTGAGTGAACCACCAGTAAAAAAACACGATGTTATTTCACCTCATTTTGATTTTGGTGTGCAACCCCAAATCAGAAAAAGTTGGGACAGTATGTGAAATCTAAATTAAAACTGAAAATAGAAATGTGTAAATCAGCTGTGTCCTGTATTATATTGAAAACAATACAGCAGCACATTATTTGATGTGATAACTCATGAGTTTTTTTACTTGTTCAAAATGAACACTCACTTCAATTCTGATGCTGCAACACATTCCAAAAAAGTTGGGACAGTAAAGCATTTACCACGTTGTGATATTGCCGTTCCTTTTAACAACACTTAAAAGTCGTTTAGGGACTGAGGACACTAAGTGATGTGTCAGGTGTCATTTTGTCCCATTCACCCTGTAAACAAATCTTAAAGTGCCCAATAGTCTTGGGTCTTTGTTGACACAATTTTCATTTCAAAATATGCCACACATTCTCTATTGGGGACAGGTCGGGAGTGCAGGCAGGCCAGTCCAGCACTCATACCTTTTTCCTCCACAGCCAGGTCTTGGTAACGTATGCGGTATGAGGTTTTACATTGTCTTGTTGAAATATGCATGGACGTCCCTGGAAAAGGGTCTGGCTGTACTGTCATGTACCTACAGTAAATTAGCAGCTATTCTGATGATCGTTTAGAGCAATGTGATGGCATTTCTCACTATTCTTTTACAAACCAGTCAATTGTTCAATGGCAAAAATAATGAGTAGTTTAATCTCTAATGAAAATCACCAATATTGTACTTGGATACAACCTAGTTGAGCAGAGCTCCACCTCAACTACATCACTGATGCTTTTACATTAATGCATGAGTGATAAGCTATTAATGTAACTATATAATATATAATAGCATAACATTATAGGATAGATAGTGTAACATTTTTCAGTATTGATTAGTCTACTTCTACATTTAATACTTTAATTAAAAATACTTAATTTTACATACCAATTGCAATGGGTACCTTTACTTGTAACAGAGTAGGCTGTAGTACTTTTACTTAAGTAAAGGATGTGAATACTTCCTCTCCTACTGGTGCTAACTAGTAAACTGACATGCTTTAGTTATATATAACCTGTTATGGTTATATTCTTTTTCTAATCATGTTTATAATTTAATTTCTTCTTTCAGATCAATCTAGCTGCAGTCCAGTTCAATCCACTGGCACAGTCACCTGCAATTAAAAATAGACCCTTTTGTTTTCATTCCTTTGAGGCTTGTTGTAGCTGATAATAGTAATTGTGTAATACCATATACACCCTAAGACCACGTGGAGATGGTCCTGTGAAGAGGAAATGAAGAAGTGCAACCTGTCGTGGGGTGAAATGAAAAAGGCTGCCCAAAATAGATTGCGTTGGAGAGCTGTTGTTGAGGCCCTTTGTTCCACGGGGAATCCAAGGAGATAAGAAATACCATATACAGTAATATTGTGAAACTGATGTTTTCTGACACGGTAATCATACTGTGAAAATTTCATACTGTTGTAACCCTACATCTCATTTTCAATGTGTAAACAGGTCACTGCCATACAGTATCTCTTTAGAGACAGTTTTTGTTGATTGAACTAAAACTGCTGCAGAAATGGAAAGAACAATGGTGTCATCTTTTTGACATCACACAAATTTTCAAACCATTTTAGAAACTAGCATTCTTCTGGTCCAGCTTCAGATAAACTATGATCAGCTGACGGTCAGCTGATCTAAACAATCTACAGTTGTGTTTGACATTTCCACAGGCCAGGGTATTTACTGGCGTTAGCAGTGTGTTCACCGACTGCCACATGTTGCTGTTGCTAGTCTCTTCTTGCTTTGTTTTTCAAAATTAATAACATTTAGTGCACTGTCATTTTTATATTTTCTTGCACAGGAATATACAGTACATTACAATATATTTCTGTGCACAGGTAAATCTCTATTGGGTGCTTGAATAGGAATACTGTTCCTGCAGATATACTGTATACTGGTAATGCCAAATATAACCATTAGCATTCATATATCATCTTTGAACTTCATAATGAGAGTTTTTCTGACTTAATTATTGAAACATTTATGGAGGATTTCATGCTACATTTACAACAAAGGAAGCTAATACTGGCAAATCCTACACACCACATAAAAAAGTCATGTTCCAGATTAAGCAGTGATAGGGCGCTGAGGTATTCAGGCCTGTCTACTGTAGTGTACTGTCGCTTTGATAAAAGCTTATGAGAGATGTAAATGAATATCATAATATGAAAGGACATGACTCTTTTCACTTCTTTGAGTTTCCTATATAATCTTCCCATGGCACTAAATTAAACCAAATGTGCATAGAGAACAAAGTTGCAGCTTGAAGACCACATGTGGCTCAGAGTTAAGAGAGTGAGGGGAGGAGGAGGGCTGTCTTCTTTTGTCCCCTGTCTATTGCACATACTCAGCCACAGCTTTCCAGCAGTTTTACCTGTTGTTGCTTACTATTACCAGCGTATGTTTGTACTTTACTTTTTGGATGGTTCCTTTTTGCGCTTTGCTTTGTTGGCTGTCTGTGTATGACCATCACCCTTTTGACCATGCTGCCTACCTGAGTGTCTACATTGCTTGCTTCTCCTGCAAATAAATGTGAACTGTTTGAACTCACATGATGCTTCTGTTGTTAAGCCTTGGTCTAACCCCGAGCCTCGATAATGAGCTAAAACAAAACAATCCACATAAGTAATGTAATTAATTATGCAGTTTGTCCACTTAAAAGTATAGTATGACATTTTGTAGAAGAATTTTATTTGCTTTCTTGCTGAGAGTTACTGGGACTGCACTTTTCGTCTCACACATATACACACAGACAAGGAGAGCAGAGATGCACTCTACAGTGCAAAAATTGGCCAGTAACAGAGACTGTATGAGCAGTTTATCAAACAGCTGTTGAAGAAGCAGAACACAAACTTACATAAATGTGATTCTTCACTGCTTTGCCCATGGTCCACTCACTACCCTGTTTTACCCCTCAACCAACAAGTGAATGTCTGTCATGTCTATTGTTTTTCTTTAGTAGTTGCTCAAGTGGGATGTGTTGGTTTTTCCTTATGATACTGTAAAGTCTAGGCTTAACTATGCAAAGTGCCCTGAGATGATTGTTGTTGTGAAATGGCAATACACAAATAAAACTGAATTACTTTCAAAATAATAAAAAATATCAGCATCAGTGCACATGCCAGCAGTAGGTTGTCATAATCAAACTATCATATAGTATGAGGGACTACCTTCATGAGAATATTGCTTGTATGGCATTATGGGGAAACTGAGTTGAACTTGGTGGAGGTCTGCACTCTCTGAGTGCTGTCTAGTCACTGCTGGCTTGTTTTTCATTTTCCAAGTTGATGCAAAAAAAAAAAAAAAAAACTTTACTGGCCTGTACTATACCTTTTAATGTTTTCACCACACACATGGAAGATTTTGTCATTGAAACTATAACCAAGCAGTATAGCCTACTGTTTGTATTAATGATCTTTGAAACCTCTGCCGGACCATATACTGGATACTGAAATTTTATGTGGCTCAAGTTGTTCTATGCTAATGTGGCCCCAAAGATGTAATCTGATGATTTGAGCCTAATGCTGCAAGTGACTATCTGCCCATATTGTGCTTTCACTCATTAATACAGTGCCATCATTGACACAACTGGGCCATTTTTGGCATAGATACCTAGTGCCAGTGCTGAAACCTTGCCAGCAGCCTAAAACCATATCTTGGCCAAATCAGTCTGCTATGTAGGTATGGTGACGGAATTGTGGGATGGTGGCTTAAAAATTATACTCAAGTTCTCTGTTAATCCCTTACACTGGAATTTAGCAAGCTATAAATAATCATGATCAAAACACTATCAAAGTTAAAGGATAAGAACGGTCATTTTCTACATTAGTTTCAGCAGTCTCCATACAAAGAATAAAATCAACAGTGATTTGCCTCTACTCACAGTTAATGTCCATCAGTCTGTCAGTCCTGGATCAGCTTCTTCGTCTGTGCTACAGATGTCAGTTGTTGTTCAAAAATGATTTAAAAACATCAGCAAAACACACCACTCTACTGGGTGACATGTTTCTTCATTAGCAAACACCAGACCTGAGTGTGAGTACCGAACAGAGTGAAAACAAAGCTGACAGCTTGCTTAAAATCTCATACATGAGCTGAGTCTCACTGGTACTAACTTTGTCGGGTCTGGGGTTTCGTTATGAAAAACATTTAAATGTGGTTATGCAGAGTGAATTGATAGTTATAATTTGCCAGTCAAAAGACAAAGTCCCAACAATGTGTCTCATGAGATTATTTCAAAATTTAGCAAAACACACAGAAGTGGGGTTTCTCTGTCTTTTCCCCCTAGACTGCAGGCTAACAGATGTCTCCTATGAGGCCCTGTTATATTGGACTAAAGCAAGTTATAATCTTTGACTCTTTAATCCAAAGCAGGCGGTCAAATGGACATTCAAGGACTTAACCTCTTTTTGTGACACACAGCCAACAAGTTCTCATGGCATGTAATGGTGTGTCACGGTGTGCCACGGCCTGTCTATGGTGAATAGATCAGCCACACAAGACTTGTCCCAACAATAAACATTTCAAAGAACAACATATGTCTGTATTGTCATGAAAGGAGCTACAGTTGATGTCAGTACCAATAATATTGATTTGATTTGATTTGATTTATTTATTCTTTCAAACATGTAACAACAGTCAGTATGTAATCACACATAATTCCAGACATGTCCACAAAAATATTTTCAATTTGCTTATACCTAGTACATGCTTGAACGGAGTAGGAAGAAGTTAGACTTATCTAGTCCTACCCC
>NW_018127994.1:885172-921890 GCF_001952655.1 Monopterus albus
GCTGTAATTCCTTTTGTTTTTATACTGCTTACGTGGGCAGGTCCTGTCATATACTTCCTGAAATATATGTAAAAATTGTTCATATGCTTTATCTAAATCTTCCTCTCTATATACTGCTTCCCATTCCTGCCCCATTAATTCCTCCTTAAGCCTCCATACTGTTTGTTCATTAATCACCCTCCTGTAGTACAGTTTTGCTGTTTGCCTTTCTTTTCTAATATGGCAGTCATAAACCAGAAATACCGCATATCAACCACAATCAGGTGATGAAATCCAAAACCAGGTTTTGTGGTACAACCAAAACATTATTAAAGATTGGCCATTAAATATGATCATTATTACTAAACTGATGTTCAAAAAAGGAATGTTGTTTGCCAGTGATCTTTTGGACAGTAGGGGAAATCATGCCTTATGACACTGAAATTATCCTATCCATATTTCTGTTTAAATTGCTAAAAAAAAAAAAGCTGACACATTGGTTGTAGTCATTTTAATAAGTTTTGGATCCCATTTACTGTATATATTTTTATATTCAATGGAACAATGGAATCTCTTCAATAATTGCTACACTTCCACTGTTAAGCTACAAGGGATGGGAAATATTATCAAATATCTGTGCCAGAAATCTAGCTTGGGCTGCCAAGTAATACATTTTAAAATCTGGAAGAAATCCACCTTGATCATAGCCTAAGATTAATTTGTTCCAGCTAAGTTTGGGTGTCTTGGAGTGCCAGATAAAATGTGTAATTATACTATTATGAGTAGAGAAGCAAGAAACTGGGATATTGATGGGGAAGTGACTGAAACATAAAGAAATCATGTTCATGAATCATGAAATCATGTTCATCAGAATCAGATTCAGCTTTATTGGCCAGGTGTGTAGGACACATGAGGAATTTGACTCTGGTACATTGGCTCTCAATGTGTATGTACATATCCCCATGCAAGAGGCAAGTAAACAGTAAACCAGCGTAAGGCTGTGTAATATAACAAAATAAACAGTATTAACAAGCAACAAACAGTGCACACAATGCAAAATAAGCAGTATAAACAGGCTGTAAACAATGTAGACAGACAAAGGAATGCTCATTGTGAACGAGATAAATAGGAATAAAATTAGAGTACTTAAAACTAGAGACTGTACGGATCTGTATAATCTGTATGAGGTATACAGTGCCTTGCGAAAGTATTCGGCCCCCTTGAACTTTGCGACCTTTTGCCACATTTCAGGCTTCAAACATAAAGATATAAAACTGTAATTTTTTGTGAAGAATCAACAACAAGTGGGACACAATCATGAAGTGGAACGAAATTTATTGGATATGTCAAACTTTTTTAACAAATAAAAAACTGAAAAATTGGGCGTGCAAAATTATTCAGCCCCTTTACTTTCAGTGCAGCAAACTCTCTCCAGAAGTTCAGTGAGGATCTCTGAATGATCCAATGTTGACCTAAATGACTAATGATGATAAATAGAATCCACCTGTGTGTAATCAAGTCTCCGTATAAATGCACCTGCACTGTGATAGTCTCAGAGGTCCGTTTAAAGCGCAGAGAGCATCATGAAGAACAAGGAACACACCAGGCAGGTCCGAGATACTGTTGTGGAGAAGTTTAAAGCCGGATTTGGATACAAAAAGATTTCCCAAGCTTTAAACATCCCAAGGAGCACTGTGCAAGCGATAATATTGAAATGGAAGGAGTATCAGACCACTGCAAATCTACCAAGACCTGGCCGTCCCTCTAAACTTTCAGCTCATACAAGGAGAAGACTGATCAGAGATGCAGCCAAGAGGCCCATGATCACTCTGGATGAACTGCAGAGATCTACAGCTGAGGTGGGAGACTCTGTCCATAGGACAACAATCAGTCGTATACTGCACAAATCTGGCCTTTATGGAAGAGTGGCAAGAAGAAAGCCATTTCTTAAAGATATCCATAAAAAGTGTCGTTTAAAGTTTGCCACAAGCCACCTGGGAGACACACCAAACATGTGGAAGAAGGTGCTCTGGTCAGATGAAACCAAAATTGAACTTTTTGGCAACAATGCAAAACGTTATGTTTGGCGTAAAAGCAACACAGCTCATCACCCTGAACACACCATCCCCACTGTCAAACATGGTGGTGGCAGCATCATGGTTTGGGCCTGCTTTTCTTCAGCAGGGACAGGGAAGATGGTTAAAATTGATGGGAAGATGGATGGAGCCAAATACAGGACTATTCTGGAAGGAAACCTGATGGAGTCTGCAAAAGACCTGAGACTGGGATGGAGATTTGTCTTCCAACAAGACAATGATTCAAAACATAAAGCAAAATCTACAATGGAATGGTTCAAAACTAAACATATCCAGGTGTTAGAATGGCCAAGTCAAAGTCCAGACCTGAATCCAATCGAGAATCTGTGGAAAGAACTGAAAACTGCTGTTCACAAATGCTCTCCATCCAACCTCACTGAGCTCGAGCTGTTTTGCAAGGAGGAATGGGCAAAAATTTCCGTCTCTCGATGTGCAAAACTGATAGAGATATACCCCACGTGACTCACAGCTGTAATCGCAGCAAAAGGTGGCGCTACAAAGTATTAACTTAAGGGGGCTGAATAATTTTGCACGCCCAATTTTTCAGTTTTTTATTTGTTAAAAAAGTTTGAAATATCCAATAAATTTCGTTCCACTTCATGATTGTGTCCCACTTGTTGTTGATTCTTCACAAAAAATTACAGTTTTAAATCTTTATGTTTGAAGCCTGAAATGTGGCAAAAGGTTGCAAAGTTCAAGGGGGCCGAATACTTTCGCAAGGCACTGTATTTACAGGTATTGCACTGAGGGTTATTTGTCCCGTCATACTGTCGTGGGTCAAGTGTTCATCATAGTGATGGCCTGGGGGAAGAAACTGTCCTTGTGCCTGGTTGTCTTGGCGTACAGTGGCCTATAATGCTGTCCAGAGGGGAGGAGTTCAAACAGATTATGTCCCTGATTCTGATTCTGACACTAGTGATGTCCTGTCTCTATATTGGGCACATGTTCACTCATGCATAGGAAGTGATGAGTGTACAAAAACACATAGAGGAACCAAAAGAAACACTTTGGCAAGTGAAAGGTAAATATATTTGTGTAATTTTAATACTGTACTAATTCAATGCAGCTGTAAAAACTGTGATGCTAATCGTGATTAGCATTCTAGTGACATTAGAATATCTCTTGGTGTGGTAGTCTTAGAAAAGACACAAGGTAAATGTTGAAACTACCTCAGTGTATTCATATTAGCTTTTGGGTGATTAATGTGACTAAGAAGACAAATGTCTGTATTTATTAGAGAGCAGCAAGTAACTCTCTCTCCCTGTGAGCAGTAGCTGTCTCCTACTTTGCTACATTCTGAACTACTGTCACCAGCCAGAACTCTAGCATCAAGCCTGAAATCCATCTGCACATCAAAATACCATATTTAATAAAGTGCCATTAATTTATTTGCAGGGTCTTTTCGCAAAGATGTTCACAAATAAACTAGTGTTTATTCCTATGCTGGCAAGGCTTTTCTCTGGGTACTCCAGCTTCCTCCCACAGTCCAAAGACGTGCAGCTTAGATTAATTGGTGACTAAATTGCCCGTAGGTGTGTATGATTGTTTGTCTACATGTTAGGATTGTGTTAGAGAGCTGACCTGTCCAGGGTGTACCCTCACCTCTCACCCAGTGTGTTGGAATAGGCTCCAGCCTCCCATGACCTCTTCAGGTTAAGCGGTCTAGATAATGGAGAGAAACTTTATGACTTTAATTGCTCTGCGACACCAAGTGGTTGCTATCGTGAGACTTCAGGAGAATTCTGAAACTGAATACCTTTGGTAAGGAAGAACGATTCTAATATGTATCTGGATGACGTGTAAAAATGATTTACACTGAGAAAATCTAATGTTAAGAATTGGAGGTTTTGCTAGATGTTGAATCTTGAGTATCTCTTTGACTGTGGTATGCAAGTTAGTTTTTTTTATTTTGTATGAATCCATTACTGAAGGCTCCATCCAAGGCTGGTGAGTCACCTAACCAGGATCTGATCTTGATTGACCTCAGATGAATTTAAATCTTCCTGTGTGGTAGGCGCATTCATCTGCTCTCTGTGCATTCTGCAGGGACCTTGAGATTGAAATCTTACCATTAAATTTGTGAGAAAACCATAAACTGAACTAGAGGAAAAAATCCCAAGGGGGGTACAGCTTATTTTTATTTTTGATTTTTGGGCCCATTTTTTTGTTGTTGTTGTATGCATTTATACTCTGGGTTTAAATTCAAATATTTATCTACATTGTTCAGGGTAACAAATAAGCATATCTATAGAAACCAGTACACTGTTGGTTAAGCAAACATTTTGTGTTGGTTTCATTGGTTATCCTTCCTGCTCCAGTAGTGGAACCTAGCAGTTGATAAAGTAATATAACATCATTCATTATCTATACTGATTATCCTAACATGGGTTATGGGGTGGCTGGAGCCTATCCCAGCTGACATTAGGCTAACATACACACCCAGTCAGTCCCACAGGCAATTTAGAGTTGCCAATCAACTTTGGACTGTGGGAGGAAACCGGAGAACAAAAAGGCATTGAGTCGGCAGGGGTTCGGCCATGGAACATTCTTGTTGTCAGGCAGCAGTGCTAACCACTGTGTCACCATGCCATGCAGTAGTTTAGCATTCTACTTGATATTCTGACTTGGGTGTTACACGTACCCTGCCCTTAACCTATCACTATTCTAAAATTTAATGATTAACATGGTGGAGACCCACAAGGAAGGCTGCGTCCCTGCATTGTAAGCATGCAAGTAGGTTTCAGTCCCCACACTGTCAGTAATACCAGGAATACATACAGTTTGTATCTTATTAGGTTATACAGTACTTGTTCTAGGCTCTTTTTTAAAATCCCTTTCTACTGTCAGCTGAAAAAAACTTAGAAAAATCAACTGGGTGACTAGGTTTTTAGGTTGAAGACGTTTTCATCCAAGAGGCTTCATCAGCTCTGACTGACTGGCGTTGAGCCAGAGATATTTATCCCCCTCGGTGGTGTTTCAGTCCTTTGAAGGTCAATAATGTCCCCTAATGACTGGGTTGTTATAGCCCAGTATCAGTGATAGTCGTTACCTGTCTTTGAACCCCCACCTGTGGACTTACCCCTATTGTCCTGGTGGGCATGTTTGGGCAGAGATCTCAAAACAGAGTTGTAGATGGATGACAAGTTGTGTCTTAGTCCACCACCCCTATTTAGGTAGGGGTGTTCTATTTTTACAAAAATAGCTTCCTTGAGTCCTCTCTCAAACCAGTGATGTTCTCTGGAGAGGATCTGGACTTCACTGTCCTCAAAAGAGTGTCCTTTGTCCTTCAGGTGGAGGTGGACTGCTGACTCTGGTCCACTGGAGTTGACCCTCCTGTTTTGGGCCATGTGTTTTTGAAGCGGCTGCTTAGTTTCACCAATGTACATGTCATTACACTCCTGACTACACTTAATTGCATACACCACATCAATCTGTTTGTGTCTGGGTGTGTTGTCCTTCAGGTGGGACCAGTCTCTGCCGCAGGGTGTTCCCTGGCTCTAAGTTGACTGGGATATATTCTACTGTCGCTGTGATTCTGAATAATGGCATTTTGTGACTTTAACTTGTTTTTATCCTCCAAATCTAAACTGACAGCCAGGATTAATCTTGTTTTGTTTAAATAGTAATGATAAATGGACTTGTTCAATGCTTTTCTATGCATTGCAGCACACTCAAAGCCTGTAGCCTGGAGCCTCCAGCTGATTAGAATGTGTTACACCACAGCTGGAAAACATGTTGGAAACCTAAATCACTCTATGGGTGTGAAGAACTGAGGGAGTGATTCCAACAGGCAACATGTAAAAGTCATAGATACCTCCAACCTTGTCTTGTGTTTTGAAGCTAAGTTTTATTAAGGCTCTGGTGATATTTATGTGGCTTTAAATTAGTCAGCAGCACTGTTTCAATAAAGCAAACTTCTCTGCTCCCAATGAAATACAGGGTGCACTCAACAAAAAGATCAAACATCTATCAGAGACAGAACGGTGGGCAGTAGGAGGCCTCCTGCATACTGCCTCCTTAGTTACCACCTCCAAACATTTAGTGGTGTCCCTAATGCAGCCTTGATGCTGATTTTGTTTGGTCCATTTTTTTTTGTGCTTGATTGGCTGTTTCCTGGCTTGTGCCCAGCTGGGTGGAGTGGTGTTGCTGAGGCTGTGTTTATGCAAAACAGGTAGCACAGTGTAATTTTGGTATAACATTGTGCTTGGGCTTCTGTTTGTTCAAACATGACGCAAACAGGAGCACAAACACCAATTTTGTGGATTTAGTTGGCAACAGGACAAAAACAAAATCATATATTGTAAACCACTTTATATATGGTAAAGTCTGGAAATTGCTTGCTGACAGTAGCTAACATGGTTAAATAACACATGTTGACGTTTCTCTCAGTGTAAACACTGGTGACATTAGGTAGCTGGCAAATTTTCATTTTAAATCAATGTAGCTACTGGCTGGTTAGTACTATCTACCATGTCAACAGAAATATGTGCATACTATGTCCGAGTGATGTAATATAGCAACCAAATATATGTCGGGACAATGTCATTGCTTAGGTTGTGGAAAAGTGAAAGTCCAGGGTATGTTGTCTGCATGTAGTCTGTGTATGTTATCGTATCAGAATGTAACCACTACATTGTGGGTACATTGTGTATTGGTGACTGCAAGATTGTGCATAGGTAATTTCTCTTATCTGTTTAACAGGCAGATCTTGGCAGGTAAAACAGCTGCAGCCAATTTAATAATATCAGCAAACTGATTAAAAATCCCCCTGATATGAGTACAAATAGGTATTGATTTGGCATTCTTTCTGCTTGACTGGTACGTTGTGAATTTATTATATATGGT
Source organism: Monopterus albus (assembly GCF_001952655.1). NCBI lineage: Eukaryota > Metazoa > Chordata > Actinopteri > Synbranchiformes > Synbranchidae > Monopterus > Monopterus albus. The sequence continues at coordinate 892,093 of NW_018127994.1, forward strand.
AGTACACTAAGGATTCAGACCATTACCCTTTGTGTTTGTAGCTAAGTCATGCCAGAGCATGTCATTAGCACTCTGACTGTGACTGCAACAGCAGCTGGCTAAGCTTAGGATGTCACTGTGTGCTTTTAGTTCTAATAATCCCTTAGTTACATCCAGGCAAGTTCATACACAAGCCATTCAGTCAGGCGTAATCAGGAATTGAAAACAAAGAGAGGGAGGTGACAGAGGCAGGTGCAGCTGAGCAAATCTGACAGGACGCCCCCCCCCCCAAGGATGGATACCAGACAGACCAAAAAACCACCACCCCACCGAGGGAGGCGGGGTCCATCGGAAGGAGGGCATCACCGGGGCCAGACAGTGTAGGCCAGACCACCATCAACCTCCAGGGCAGGCGGAGGTGGGAAACATGAAAAACAGGGTGTGTATATGGAGGGAGTCTGGCAGTGTGAATCTGACAGCAGTGGGGTGTATTATCTCCTGGATGGCAAAAGGCCCTAGGAACCAGAGAGACAGTTTGGGGCATGCCCCCTTGATGGGTATGTGAGTGGACAAGAGCCAGACCTGTTGCCCAACCTGGTAAGTAGGAGTGGCCCGATGGCAGAGATCAGCCAGGCATTTGTTCTGTTCAACTCTACACAACAGTGGGCCCTGGTCTCGGCCCAGATGTCCTGACAAAAGGTTATGTGTGCCTGGACTGAGGGGACGGCAGTGTCAGTCACGGCGGCGGATAGGAGAGGAGGTTTGGTAACCAAGGGATACTTGGAATGGAAAGATACCAGTGGCAGAGCTAGAGAGGGTGTTGTGGGTGTATTCCACCCAAGGCAACAACAGACTCCAGTCTTCTGGCGAAGAACTGGTTATGCAGTAGTGTGCATTTTCCAGCTCCTGGTTCAACCGTTCGGCTTGTCCATTGGTTTGTGGGTGGTAACCGGAAGATAGACAAGGACGAGCCCCAATGGCTGTGCAGAAAGTGGACCAGACGTGTGATGTGAACTGTGGACCGCATTCAGAAACGATGTTTATAGGAGTGCCATGGATGCGAAAAACATGTTGAACCAGGAGCTGGGCCATGTCAAGTGCTGTGGGGAGTTGTGGAAGGGCAAGGAAATGAGTGGCTTTTGAAAAACGGTTGACGATGGTTAGAATGACTGTGTTGCCTTGGGAGGGAGGCAGCCCGGTGACGAAGTCGAGAGCTATGTGAGATGTGAGACCAGGGCCGGCTGGGGGTGGTCACTGGTCGAAGGAGACCTGCAGGTGACTAATGGAGGGGTTTCGACTGCACACAGGGAGCACAGGTTGCCACATATTCCCTGGCATCTTTTTCTAGGGTGGGCCACCAGAAATAATGCTTCAGGAGAGTAATGGTCCTCTGTACCCCCGGATGACATGCTTACCGGGAGGCATGGGCCCAGTCAAGGGTCTGGGCCCTAAAAGCATGGGGGACACATAATCTATCTGGTGGATCGGGTTCGTGTTGTTGGGCCTCTATCTCCCATGTCACAGAGGCCACCATACAGGAGGTGGGCAAGATGGTTTCAGAAGGGGGTTCAGTGGTAGATAGGCTGAACTAATGTGAGAGTGCATCCGGTTTCTGATTACGAGACCCCAGCCAATAGGAGAGAGTGAACCGGAACCAATCCAAGAACAAGGCCCAGCTCACTTACCTGAGGTTCAGTCTTTTGGCAGACTGGAGGTAGGCCAAGTTCTTTTGATCGGTCCAGACTAAAAATGGTTGGTCAGCATCTTCGAGGAGGTGCCGCCATTCCTTCAATGCCATCTTTACGGTGAATAGTTCTCAGTTACCCACATTGTAGTTGCGTTCGGCTGGGGTCAATTGTCGGGAGAAGAATGCACAGGGGTGCAGGGCATGGTCTCCCTCGAACTGCTGAGAGAGGACCGCTCCTACCCCAGTGTCCGATGCGTCCACCTCGAATCGTCCACGAACTGCCTCAAAGAATCAGGTTGGAGGAGTATGGGAGCAGTGGTGAACCAGCGTTTGAGTTCCAGGATGGCCTGCTCCGCCATCCTGGACCATGCAAACTTCACCTTGGTTGAGGTGAGCTGCATGAGGGAGGCAGCCACCGTGCTGTAATTCTTAATGAACCATCGGTAGAAGTTTGCAAAGCTCAGGAAGCATTGCTGGTCCTTCACACAGGTGGGAGTGGGCCAATTGGTGACTGCAGTGATTTTGGATGGATCGTCGCAGAGTCTTCCCTGGTCAATGATGAACCCCTGGAAAACTGCCAGGGCATTGGTGAGGCCAAAAGACATCACCAGATATTCAAAGTGCCCAAGCGGGGTCTTGAAGGCAGTCTTACACTCATCACCTTCTCATATCCGCACCAGGTGGTAGGCATTTCTGAGGTCCAACTTGGTGAAGACTGCTACGCCCTGGAGTGACTCAGAAGCAGAGGAGAGGAGAGGTAATGGATATTTATTCTTGACAGTAATAGCATTTAGACCACGGAAATCTATGCAAGGATGGAGGCCACCGTCCTTCTTCCCCACAAAAAAGAACCCTGCACCCAGGAGTGAGGAAGAAGGATGGATCATACCTGCACGTTGGGCAGTTTTGATGTACTCCTCCAGAGCCTGACGTTTGGGTTTAGAGATGTGAAAGAGTCGGCTGTTGGGCAAGGTGACTCCCGGATAAAGGTCGATGGCACAGTCGTAAGGTCTATGAGGAGGAAGAGAGTCCATGGCAAGGTGTTTGCTAAACACCTGTGGAAGATCATGATAGTCCGGGGGTATGGAGGACAGATCAGGCAGTTCTGAAGGTGGAGTGGTCAGTTGTCCCGCCAGGAGACAGGTGGATGCACAGTTGGGATTCCACTGTGTGATGGTGCAGGTGGTCCAGTCCAGAGTGGGGTTGTGTTGGACCAGCCAGGAGTGACCCAAGACCAGTGGTGTATCCGGGATGGAGATTATGTTGAAGCAGATGTCCTCTTGGTGGTTGCCGGCGACGGTGAGACAGAGAGGTGGAGTCTGGTGTGTGATGTGGGCGAGCAGCCGGCCGTCAATGGCCTGGGTCTCTATGGCATGGGGTAGCGGGTCAGGTGAAAAGCCCAGTTGCTACACCAACACCGGGTTCATGAGGTTCCCACCGGCTCCAGAGTCGACGAGCACTTGGTGGGATGTCATCCGGGAGGATGCTTCTAGGAGCACGGGGAGGATGCAGTTGGTACCCAGTGTGGTGGAGGTGGAGGGACGGCCCGTCAGTGGCAAGAGAACTGGCAAGAGAATGATATGTGAGCTGGGCTTAAGTAGAGTGAAGGACTAAGTGAATGCAGGTGGTGTTGATTAAGGGATGTGTGGCAGGTGTGTGATGTGGTGTAATCAGGAATCAAAAACAAAGAGAGGGAGGTGAGAGAGGCAGGTGCAGCCAAACAAACCTGGCAGTTATTTTTTTGCCCACCAGCTGAATTTTGTAGTGTCTGCTAACTGGGTGGTTTTTACATGGAAGTCTGGTGCCTGCTACAGCTGTGGTGATATAACTTTGCAAAGAGAAGGCAAATGGTAACACTGATGTGTTGATCAACTAAATTTCTTCTAACCTGTGATCAGCTGGTTCGAAGCCTTTCATTAGCTATATCAGTACTTTGGAATATTACATCTGTCATTAGAAAGTTGACATGAAAATACACAAAAACATGACACAAAGAACTTTCATGCAATGTGCTGCAGTCAGGCTCAGCTTTCACAGCTGGCGCTCCTCTTAAAAGCAAGCTAATGTGTTTTAAACTACGCACAAGAGGGAAAACATGATCTAAGATAATATATTAAACTTTCATGACTCATTTTATAGATAACTGAAAGAAACAAAAAAATTGATAGATATGGACATGGGGTAGTAAGTCTTTAATGTTAAGTGTTAAATCTCTTGATGACAATGATTTGCCTTTACTGGGTGTGCTGTCATTGGTGACTGACCCACAATGTTCAGGGCCCTGCGGATGTCAGGTGGAAATTTCTATCTGAAGAGCAGTCTGTTGAGACTACATATGTAAGTGCACACACAGCTAGATACACTCCACTGACCATCTCCCTGAGCCCTGACATTAGACTGATGGGCAGGCCTGCTGAGTGTCCCCAGCCTCAGAGCTGGGCTCTATCAGCTGACAGAACCTATTGTACAAATGGGCTGTCACACTGTTAACTGCAGTAACTGTAGCCTGAGTTCTGTCTGCAGAGCAAATGATCAGGAAAGGTGCTCTGCCAGTTGAACACTTTACAAGAGAGTGGGACAAAAACACTTATGGTGGAACACGTTTCTAGCTCCTAAGTGCTGTTATCTCTTGAGTCAATGAGAACATTTGCCTCCTGAAACACAAACTGAGACACTGAATGTTGACAGAAACCTACATTACCAAAGTTAATGTGTGTTTAATCTTTCTCAAAGATTTATTCCAGTCACTACACTATCACTGAATTAATAAAAAAATCCTAAAGAGAACAGAGACAGATAAAAACCCTATTGAGACTTTTTAAGCAAAATGAAGTGAATTTCTTGTGGCTGTGGATGGGTGCACTCCCAGCACCTTGTCAGCCAGCACTGGCACCATCAACAACTCCACCTCTGCAGGTGCTGGAGTGCGCTCCCGGTGGCGAGACACACCTGCTTCAAATCAGTGGAGCATTACTTAACAACAGTAGCGTGGGTGTGATCTCGTAGCCAGATGATCTCTCGTTCTCCTGTCAGTAGCTTCACATGTTTACATGAAGCTAAGCAATTTTGTAGGATTATTCTACTAACCCGATTTTTACTATTTCCATTGTCTTTGTGGTTTCTGCCGTTCTGATTTGCAATTGCTGCTTTGTGTTATGAACTGTTTGCCAGTGGTTGAGACACCTGATTCTTCTGTGGCTCGCTGGACTCCTGCCCTTTTGAATTGCAATTGCTGCCTTATGTTATGAACAGTTTTGCCCATGTTTTGAGATATCTGATTTTTCCTGTAACCTGGTTGGCTCTGGCCATTCTGATTTTGTGTGGCACTCTGCGCGAGGCCTGTGAACTGTTTTCTCTATCAGACAGAAGTAGGTACCTTGCACTCGGTGGTGATTACTTCCCCAGGCACTGGACCTCTGCCTCCGGACCTCATCACATCATCCTTCGACCTGCTCTGCCGGCACCAGCTACCTCCATTACACAGATTCCTCTCACTAGGCCAGTAATCTCCACTCTAATTCCTGGACATCTGGAGGATAATCAGCATAACTCCATTTAGTCAGGGTTTTTTTTTTTTTTTTGGAGCTCTACAGGTCTACACTGATTTTTTTTGCTGGCCAGCAAGTATAAACATTTAGACTATTATGTTCATTTGTGAAGTGAGAATAGGTTGGGGGGGACCTAGAAAATGTACTACATTGTAATTGCATTGGGAGAGCTGATACAATGTTGAAAAGAAGCTTGTTGCTCAGTGTGGAAATGTTAGTGCATTTAAAGATGCAAGTTGACTAAAAGAAAAAGGTGGATTAGAAGAAACTTAGTTAACAGATACTGACTAACTTCATGTTAGTAGACAGAGAGATAGTGTCAGGTTTGCCTGGCTGCACCTGCCTCTGTCACTTCTCTCCCTCTATTTTAGCTTGCTTACCCCCGATTTCTTTATCTGACACACCTGCTTCATATCCCCTGAATCGCCACCAGCTGCACCTGATTAGTTTCTTCCTATTTATACTGTGCTCATCGTCTACTTCCCTGCCAGTTCTTTTTATACTCTAGCCCCTTTTCTATGCCGACCTATTATTTGTCTTCTATATATATTTGCTCACGCTCTTCATCCCAGCTTTGTTCCTGCCTTGTGCCCCGTGTCTTGTCTTCCCAGCCGCTATTGCTTCTCCGGACCACGAACTTCCACAACTCCACATCACTCCACCACGCAGGTCGATGCACAGTCTCCCATTAACTGTTTCTCTGACTTTGTCCCCTCAGCAACTAACCACCACGACCATTCCAGGAGTAAATCCTAGTGTCCGCAGCCTGGCCTCTTCCTTATCATACCATCACTAACTGTATGTTTTCCAAGACTGCTGCTCGACACCCGGTTCTGTTCCATATTCCTTCACCTGGTTGTACACATAATTGTTATCGTCACTGTAAATAAATAGAGCACTTCTTGCACCAAAGTCAGCTACCTGGGTCCGTCATTTTTTACTTGCTCACCTACCTACCAGAGCGTTCCTAACAGATAGTGTAGAGGACAAATGGATGATCAATAAACAGCTGGTGCATTAACTGTCTTATCCTTGAGCAGCAGTCCAGCCAAACCTGAGAAAAACATTGCCTCACAAAATGGACTACTGAAGAAAAAGTATTTGTCATGGCGAAAAAAAATTACCTCAGTGCAGGGTGGTAGAAGGCTTCACCAAACGCGCTGATACCCTTTATGTGAAGATATTCCATAAAATGTATCATGAGTGTTATGGTTGAGTCCCCCTCACCAGGAGGGTGAGGGAGAACTGAGGTAGGACTCAATGTGCAGACCCAGGTGCTAGTGGAAAAAAAGGTGGTTTAATGGGCGTAGACAAAGAAACACAGGCAATATACAGTACTGAACCAGGGTAGGGCAGAGACGGTTGAGGAGACCAGGATGAGCAGATGAGTAGACAGAACAATCAGCAAATGGTGTCAGGGAAGCAGAGTAGCAAACAAACAAACAAAAAAAGAAATCAACAGCACAGGAACTGTCAGCGTTGACATCAAATTACGCATGCCTAAACTCATGGAAACAACGTACCAAAGAAAACCACAGCACAGGAACTGTCAGTGTGGAAATCAAAGAGACGTATGACACATACTGTACCATGAATACAGGTATGTCTACAGGTAATGCTCCAGTGATGACAGAACGCCTGCTAGGGGTTTAAATGAGGATGGGCAGTAATCACCGGAATTGGCCTCAGCTGTGCGCACCGACAAACGAGTTACTAATTACCAAATGTAACACAGCTGAGGCACAGATCCCACAGGTCGAGAGAGAGAGAAAGGAGGAAGAGAAGCAGGCCGCACCAAGCGGACCTGACAATGAGTTACAAATGCAGCCATCTTAAATTGCTGCTCTTCAGGTATATTCACATTACAGCAGAAAAATGAGGGTCTTGTGCTGCGTATTCCATGCTGGTCAGTGCCAAAATCCATGTAGAAAATGATGCAGCTACAAAGCTAATGTTACTAGTAGCAAATCACTAATGCTTTGCATTTTAAAGGCACAGACTGTGGCTGAGGCTGTATGAGGGGACAGATGAGGAACCAAAATATGCAAAACTGAAACTCAGGCAAGTAACAAGCCTTATTAGAGATAAGATGAAAAGGTCCTAACCCAGCAGGCCACGGGAAGAGGTCGACTAGACAACTGGTGAGTAAACAACCTGGGAGGAGTAGGCCTGAGGAAGACACCAAGGAGGCAGATGAAGGTGGAGGAGATATGGGGACTCAGGAGTAGAGAGAGAGGGAGGCTAAACCAGGACGACCCAGGGAGGCAGGGAGAGACTCAGTCCAGGGTGGATTCAGGAGGCCCCAAAGGTGGAGAAGGGAGCCCTGCCAAACTCCAAGCATGTACTGTAGGTCACCAGGGAGCCAAGGGCAGGAGATCTAAGACTGACACATCAGTCTCAGGAGGTTGCAAAACTGGAGTTCAGAAAAGTCACTATAAATGCAAGTAACAAGGTTACTTAACTTTAGAGGACCCTGGGTGCGGGATCATGGCTCTCCACCTCAGGCACAGGGGAAGCAGATGACAGGTGAGCAGGAGGTGGCAACATCATATGGAGAATCAACAGTATCTGGCGTCGAACTGGAGTGGAGAATGACGTTCTCACATGGTGTGTGGAGAAAGCAGGTAAGTAGCAGGCGAGTAGTTTACTCTGTCAGTGAGCTGGAGTGAAGAATGTAGTAGCACAAGCCAGACAGCAGACCAGGAAATGGAGGGGACCAGGATCATGTCAGGACTAACTAAAACAAACTGGCGACAAGGACATGCCATCGCCCAGCATAAGTACCACTGGGGTGATTAGTGTCAGCTGTGCTAGGTGTGCCTTGCCGCCACATTCAGTTGCTGGCACGTGAGGGGGCAGAGGTGCCAGCCATGAACGTGACAGACTGTGATTTTCTTTGTTTTTAACAATCTTGGTAGCAGCACTTATGTGCTGATATTACACTAGCTAAATAGGTTGTCTGTCTTTATCTGATCATGACATGAGGATCATATTATTGTACAGTTTTGGGGAAAATTCAGAAACGGTGGTTATGTACTGTAACTCATGGTTCTATGAGTATAGGTGAAGCCAGGGTGAAACAATGATTGGTTGCATGCACAGAAGTCAGGCTGGAGATCTGGCTCTTTTCCAAGAGCCTCTATTCCAGCACTAGCTGTCACACAAAATTTTCTTAATAACAGAAGTCCCAGTTTTAATTTTGCCTTAATATATGCAATGTACAAAATGTATCCCCAAGTGCTTGGTATCTTTTTTTCAGCACAAAGTGAGCTACAAAACTCTTTTGCTGTGCAGGCAGTGCTCACAGGTCCTGTGTGTATGGCCTGTGCTCTAAACTTGTGCATTCATGTCCCCTAGCAACATTTAAGGAGCTTGTGTTTCACTTCAGAAGTAATAAAATCAAAAATTGTTACAGGGTTTGTACTCTTTCTTTTAGGCATGTCAAAAGATGTCAGGTGTGTGTATCCAAAAACATGTCCCACATATTGAAAAAGTGGCCACATGCTCACAAAGATGCTCTTCAGATGTCAAAATGTAGTAGTAATCCTCACAAGACACCAAACCCAAACATGTAGAGCAATAAAGATGAAATTCACTAAAGTAAATGTGTATGCTTGAGAGGTGAAGTCATAAGGAGTCTGAAAGTCTTGACAAAGTGATTGTTTGGAGCTGAGGTAATTTATTTGGTTTTCTATTTATCAGGTTTCTGGGTCTTAAATACCTAGTGAAATTCTTTGGGGTTTCCAGGCAGTGCAGTCAGCATGAAGCAGAAAGAAAGACATTATCCCTTATATAGCTAAGTGTTTTTTAGTCAGAAAAAGTTTCACTCTGCCAACGGCTAACTTGAAGCAATCTAATTTTCTACCGCTTCTTATTATGTCATCAGTAGATGCCACAAAACCTTTTCAGACTAAAGTAATTTTAACAACTTTCTTCCATAACAATATAACCTTTGTTTAAAAAGGTAAGGTACAAACTAAACACAAAACATGTCAAAGAGATATTCTTTCTTATAATGACTGCTTAACATTAATTTCCTTTCCTTTTGTGGCTCTTACATTTCAAGCCCCTAATTGGCTATGCAGGAAACAAGGCAATTAGCAAATATAATTTACACCAAGAGCCATAAGGTATTAAATGTGTTCATAAGGATTCTATGGTACAGAAGAGAAATATACACTTCATTACCAAATCTGTTACATTACTTCTGATTGCTTCCATTATCAAAGTTTGTTTATAGGCATGTCCAGTATGTTAGTTTTAGTCAGCACACCTACTTGCCTTCCTGAACCCCCAGTGATAACACCAATGTGTGAATGTGTGAGCATTTGTGAGTGTGAATGGCCAAGTAGTGTGAAAGCACTTTGAGTGTGCTGAAAAGCTCTATACAAGTTTAAGACCATATACTGTATGTTTCCAACGCTGTCATGTGTACTGAGTGTTTCTGATGAAAAGGCCAGGGGGCATACTAGGCTGTGTTTTTATAAGTGTGACAAAGTGGATGAGAACACTCCATTTGGCCCTAAGTTAAGTCACGTACATTTCTCAGTGTCTTAGCAATGTTTGTTAAATGTTTGGTTATACTCACCATGTGGACAGAAGACCAAAGGAGGAGACTTCTTCTTCTTCTTCTTCTTCTTCTTCTTCTTATGGCATTTACTGGCGGTTTGCAAGCCAACCTAAGGTGGCATTACCGCCACCTGCTGGGCTGGAGTGTGGAACGATAATAAAGCTGAAGGAATATATATTTGAAAAAAAAATTTCTTAGAACTGCATAACCTACTAAATTCTATCCAAAATACCTATATCTGCCAAATAACTAATAACAACTCTATATGCTGTTACAATTGCTCCCCAAAAGACTCTCTAGTGATACATTAGTAATCTTCTTTTGTTCCAGTACTGCTATCATTCGAGCATGTTGTTTATTATAAGCACTGCATATGAACAGGACATGCTCTACAGTCTCTGTCTGACTAGAGTGTAGACAAAGACCTGTAGGCTGTTTACCTATTTTATGCAGGGTATAATAGCTGAAGGAATATATATTTGAAAAAAAAATTTCTTAGAACTGCATAACCTACTAAATTCTATCCAAAATACCTATATCTGCCAAATAACTAATAACAACTCTATATGCTGTTACAATTGCTCCCCAAAAGACTCTCTAGTGATACATTAGTAATCTTCTTTTGTTCCAGTACTGCTATCATTCGAGCATGTTGTTTATTATAAGCACTGCATATGAACAGGACATGCTCTACAGTCTCTGTCTGACTAGAGTGTAGACAAAGACCTGTAGGCTGTTTACCTATTTTATGCAGGGTATAATTTAAACTTGTGTGACCTATTCTCAAATGAGTTACTACACTTTCCTCTTTTCTAGTACCAGTCCATGCCTGTTGGTATCCAACCAATTTTCGGATCCTGTACAAATGTCTGCCAGTTTTAAACCAACATCGGAGCGATTATAATAAGAAACAGACAGCAGCCTAATAAGAGATCGACAGAACCCTTTGGCTGGTCCCGACCTGTTCTTAAAGTTGGGAGAGGATAATTTTTCGAGGCGAACTGTTAGTGCTTCATATTAATGGCCCAACAAAGAGGAGCTGCCCCCGCTTAATACTAGAGAGGGGCGAAGAAATGTCAGAACAAATTAATCATTGACCTTATTTTCCTCCACCCACTGCAAAACTAGTAGTATTGCAACCAGTTCAACTGTAAATACTGACAAGTGATCAGATGTTCTTTGCCTTATAACTACTCTACATTGAGGAATAACTACAGCAGCCCTGTTTGACCAGACTGAGGATCTTTGGATCCATCAGTAAATATCATTAATTATTTTTGTAATATTGATCTATAAAACCCACCACATAGGTTGATGTGGGAAAATGAATTGGTTTGACGTTCAGTTCCATAATAAGGCCCAGATTCACCAGTCACCTAGTCAACCAAGGTGGAGTCTCTGGCCATGAAACAGTTGGACTTCAAATCAAGCAGACCTACTCTATGGGTGATAATATTACCCATCCATCCAAAGCTATAAGAGTTGGACTCATTGTGTTCCCAGCAATCCAGTAATATTGATTTAGCAGGATGGGCACTGTCATGACCCTGCAGGCTGCCCAGTAGTGCAACATAAATTTCAGTCTTCTTAATCTTAAAGGAGCTTCCCCAAGCTCAACATGCAAAGCAGAGATTCAAGATTCAAGATTTTTATTTGCCATTTATGCATAAACAGGCAGTCTAGGTATATAGGAATTCTTGTGCAGCTCTCCTTTGGAGTCAGGTAGGGAGTCAAAAGCCAGAAAGAACACTTACTTTTAAAATAGAAAAGTTACATAAGGGTGACAAAGTATTAAAGCAGAATACACAAAAACAGGTTAATATTATTTTCCATGTAATTCACATGGTGGAGTTGGATATGTCATTACACTTGCTGAGGTAGTGAGGGGTTATAACATACTAAAACACAGTTTATATTCAGGCCATGTCCTGCTATTATTCAGGTCCCACAAGGGAACACTGTTGATGAGATGCTCTTACAAAAATACCTTGTGGAACATTTCTGTATTATATAACATCTAGTGAGGGGTTATTGCACATATATTCTCACATTTCTCACATTTTTTGTATTTGCCATTAGTCTTACTGCGACAGGGAAAAAGCTATTGTAAAGTCTTGTTCTGTGTGTGTGATGATACTGTCCGCCCTACTGTGCCTGAGGCTGTAGGTGCAGTTTTTGTGTCTGAGCAGAGAGTGAGCTGGGTGGCGTGGATCCCTGAGTATGTTCTCTGCCCTTTTACGACAGCACTGTGTGTATAGTGTGTCCACAGCAGGCAGTTCAGTCCCAATGATCCTCTCTGCAGTCTTTATGACCCTTTGAAGAGCCGTCCTCTCTGCCTGTGTGGTGTTACCATACCGGGCTGTGATGCCAGTAGTGAGGATGCTCTCTACCAGTCCTCTATAAGCCTGGGTGAGAGGGCGATGGTTTAGCCCAGCTTTTCTGGGGAGTCTGGGAATGTCTTAAATGCTCCACTATACTGTATATTCGAAGAGCTTGAGCCTGTTCAATGTCCAGCAGTTTAAGATTGGACTCTGCTGCTGACATATATGCAATACAGCCATATTCTATAACAGATCATAGTCTATAACAGATCTCATCAGTGCTTGGTATATTCCCATTAAGGCACTTCTACTTGCTCCCCACTGCCGTCCTGATAGACATCTTCTTGACATTTATCTCTTATACTAGAAATATAAGCCTTCCATGTCAGCTTTTCATCAAAAACTACTCCCAGGAATTTAACTTCTTTTACTTGAACCAGATTTTGTCCATATAATCTGAGTGCAGTTAGTTTGTGCTTTCCTAATGTCAGATTCTAAACATAAAGTTTAATCCCTAGTACTCCTGCCTTTTCCGAAATCATTTTGATATGATGTAATCAAACCTTTTGTTTCAAGAAAATACACCAGTCTAGTAGTTATCATACATTCCTTAATCTTACCTAATTGAGAGGTGAATGCAATAGGCTTATAACTTTTAGGATCAGAAGCATCTTTACCTGGCTTCAAAATAGGAACAACAACGGAGTGCCTCCATGCCTCAGGAATTTGTCCTGTGTCCCAAATTTTATTAAAGAATTCCAACACTACAAATAATGAAATATCCCCTAAATGTGCTATCTGTAACACTTTGGGATCCATAAAGCCAGGCTCCAAGGATGCGGAAAAGTTTCTTTAATGCTAACAGGGGTTTTCAACATCCAGACAACACACACAGCTAATCCCTAGCAGCTCTCTCCTTTTTCTCTATTGAACATTATGTTGTCTCCAGCTCTCTCAGGACCCCAGCTGCCCCTTACCTGCCGGTGTAATTTACAGTATTATAACCCTTTTTCAGTTACTAATAAATAATTGTACAGCTTCATTTCTCAGTGGCAAACCAATGCAATAATGTCTATTAACCAGTTTTGCTGACCTATGTAAGGTATATGAATTTACAATCCTCTCGAGACATTTCCTTCTTTTCTTCACAGATTCGTCCTGGGAAATTTATGTTGTACTTGTCAGGTTTGCCCGGCTGCACCTACTTTCTCACTCCCCTCTCTCTGTTTTCACTCCCTTACCCTGATCACGTTTTCCTTCACACCTGTTTCTTAACCCCAGATTACCACCAGCTGCACCTGATTAGTTTCTCCCTATTTAGTCCCTGCTCTTCGTGCACTCCCCTGCCAGTTCTTTCCAGCGTTTTTCAGACTCGTTTGTTACCCATTGTTCCTTTGACTCTATGTTAGTTTTGTCTTGCCTCCTTCTCTCCAGCTGTTTGGATTTATCCCTCCTCACCTTAGTTGCTCCTTCGGACCACGGAACTCCCACGCTCTTCTCCACCACAACCTGCAGGTCGATGTTACTCACCGTATGTATACATTTCTGTTATCTTCAGGACCATCCTACCCGACCAGCCCAGGAGTGTATCCCAGTGTCCGCAGCCCGGTCGTCTTCACATCATATCCATCACTGACTTTGTACACCTCCGTAGCTCGACACCCGGTCCCTGCAATACTCCACTGTTCATGTCTTATCACTTACTGTCACTGTAAATAAAACTACCACTGTCTGCACCGAAGTCAGCCACCTGGGTTCATCTAAATTTTGTGACTCGCTCACTTCTGTGTTCGAGCCATCCTAACAGTACTAGGGTTTCTGCTATTTCCATCACTGAGTAGCTCTGTAATCCACTGCTTTCAATGGTAGGTTCATCTCCTTTTCATAGAGGTCAGCCTAAAATGGTCTTGACTGCATACAGTCCATCTCCTTGCCATAGTTCACTGGCCTTTGGAAAGTTGGAACCTATTAGTAAACCCACATCTGCTTCAATGTGTGGCAGGCATAAGTCCTTTAGACATGGCCATTTCTTCAATGTCTTCCTGTTTGGGAACATTTTCCCTGTTTGGGAACATTTTCCCTTTTTACTGGGATGTGTGTGTATGTGTGTGTGCCAGCCTATAAAGCCCCCACCACTGTGGGGCTGCTTATAGTTTAGACCCGGTCAGGTAAAACAGCGAGCCCCTGAACATGAACATTCCCGGTCATGCAGTAACCTCAGGACCTGTATTTTTCTCCACTTCTTCAGGTCATGGTGCAGGCAGCAGGGAAAATATATCCAGGAAATCATATTCAGTTGAAAAGTTTCATTTTTACAGTGGCACCGGTGGATGTCAGGCAACCTCACATGAATGCACAACTGCCTGGAAAATATTACCATTAAAGGAAATCCTTAAACTATCATGTAATACTTTTTTTGTTGTTAGAAAAAAAAGTCTTGCGAGCGAGAGTTTGCAAAACTTAAGTAAGAGAACACACACACCTCATTTTTTGAGCTTTAGGTCACATCTAATTCACCATAGTAACATTGTAGGTAAGTCAGAAAACAAGGAAAAGCATGCCATGGGCTCTTTAAAAGCTTGTGGAGGATAGCCTGTTAATAGAGAGAGGCTGATCAGATCTAATATAGACATGTTGATTAGGGATAAGATGTTAGGATGGTGTCTAAGAGACATGTTGATGATTTAGACGAAACTATTGTTGAGGTCAACTCAGAGAGTTCTATGGGAGATAAGCAGTCTAAATATAAATGAGGTCCTACAGATGTTTCTAAAGCCATTGTACTTGATGGCACATCTGTGAGACTTGTGGGAAGGATTTGATTTTTTTTTTCTCAAATAGTTGTGATTTTATTTGTAAAGAAGCTCATGAAGTCATTGCTGCTGAGATCTAAGGGAATGTTAAGGTCAACAGCACTGTGGCTCTTTGTCAGCCTGGCTACAGCACTGAAAAGAAACCTGGGAGTGTAGATAAGTCAGCCTCCTCTGTTTCACTGCCTTCTTTTTCAGAGGGGCAACAGTATCAAGTGTATTATGCAGGGAGGCTGCAGCAAGATAATCAACTTGTGTGGGAGTAAAGTTAAGTTGTCTGCCCTCCATTGTGTTGGCAAATGGCACTTAAGTAAATAATGATGGAAATATTCCCTGAAATTTGGTAAGAGGATTGTCAGACATCTACTGTAGTGGAATTGTTTCCCACATAGAGTATAATCCATTAATGTAAATTCAAAAGTTATTAGAAAATGGTCAGACAGAAGACGGTTTGGGGGAAGAACTATTAAATGTTCAGTTTCGATGCCATATGTCTGAACAAGATCAAGGGTGTGATTAAAACAGTGAGTGGGTTTATTTACAGTTTGAGAAAAGCCAACTGAGTCTAATAATGAACAGAATGCATTGTTGAGGCTGTCATTGTCGGCATCTACATGAATATTAAAGTCACCTACTATGATTATTTTATCTGTACTAAGCACTAAATCAGACAAAGTCTGAGAATTCAGTTAAAAAATCTGGATAAGGGGCAGATGGAGGGTATACAATAAATTGGATACATTCAGTCAGCAAACACCATAAGGACAAAGGCCTTCTCAAAACCAACAACATATGATATTAGCAGGATCCCAAGACTCCCCACAGTGTTGTTTGATGTCTTTGTGGAGACATGTGGCTGTATACACAATACACATGAACAAATAAATACCTACAAAAGAATATAATAACATGGTTACTTCAAAATCCACTTATGTGTGCTGTATAAACAATTGCCACACACACTACAGTATAGTTTTAAATTGCATTTGTTAAATGCTTATACATTACACTACTGAATAAATGTGGCTAAGACAATATGTGCATAAATGATGTTTACATAAACAAGAGTATTCCAGTTTTGATCACATTTGGCATATGGAGTTGACACTGGACACATAAATTTGGTTATGCTTGTCCCTGTATATACAATATGATAAAAACTAGTACTATCTACAGTACCTAAATCTGCAGTCTCCTCATCTGTGTCATTCTCCATATCTATTATTATGAATAGCCTCTACTATAATTAGGAAAATGACTGATAACTAGGTTTAGGCCCCTTTGTTTTGTTTTGTTTTTGAGCCAATCCCAGCTGACATTGGGCAAGAGGCGAGGTACACCCTGGACAGTTCACCAGTGTATCACAGGGCTGATGTGTAGACAAACAACTACACCCACTCCTACAGGCAATTTAGAGTCACCAGTCAACCTAAGCTGCATATCTTTGGACTGTGGGAGGAAACCGGAGTACCCGGAGAAACCCCGCAAAAGGAGAACATACAAACTCCACATGCTGGGTCGGCTGGTGTTATTCAAATAAATATTATCATTATAAAGTAATAAGAAAATACTCATATATACACGCATGCGTGCGCACACGCACGCATATATATAAAGAAGAAAAATTCCCCACTTCCCCCACTTTGGGGCAATCTTATATTCCTTCCTTCAAGCTCGGGTCCTCTACCAGAGGCCTGGGAGCTTGAGGGTCCTGTGCAGTATCTTAGCTGTTCCTAGTACTGCACTCTTCTGGACAGAGATCTCAGATGTTGTTCCTGGGATCTGTTGGAGCCACTCTCCCAGTTTGGAGGTCACAGCCCCCAATGTTCCTATTACCACGGGGACCTTCACCTTCCACATCTTTTGTAGCTCTTCTTTCTGCCCTTGGTATTTCTCGAGCTTCTCGTGTTCCTTCTTCCTGATGTTGCTATCGCTTGGGATTGCTACATCTATCACTACGGCCTTCTTCTTCTGTTTTTCCACCACTACTATGTCCGGTTGGTTGGTCATTACCAGTTTGTCAGTTTGTATCTGGAAGTCCCACAGGATCTTAGCTTGGTCATTCTCAACCACCTTTGGAGGTGTATCCCATTTTGACTTTGGGACTTCCAGCCTGTATTTGGCACAGATGTTTCTGTACACTATGCCAGCCACTTGGTTATGGCGTTTCATGTATATCCTGCCTGCTAGCATCGTGCACCCCGCTGTTATGTGCTGGATTGTCTCAGGGGCATCTTTGCACACCCTACACCTGCGGTCCTGCCTAGTATGGTAGACCCCAGCCTTTATTGATCTTGTACTTAGAGCCTGTTCCTGTGCTGCCAGGATCAGTGCCTCTGTGCTGTCTTTCAGTCCAGCTTTGTCCAGCCACTAGTAGGATTTTTCGATATCAGCCACTTCTACTATTTGACGGTGGTACATACCTGCAGAGGTTTGTCCTTTCATGAGGGTTCCTGCTCTTCCTTCCCTAGTTCCTCTGGTTTCTGCTGCCTGAGGTGTTCACTAAGTATGTCATCACTCTGGGCCATCTTCCTGATGTATTCATGGATCTTTGTTGTTTCATCCTGAGCAGACGGGATAGCTCAGTGGGTAACACCACTGACTTTGGTATTGAAAGTCGGGGGTTTGAACCCTGGTCAGGGCATGGTCAGTATCCTGCCTGGGTCCTTAGGCAAGGCCCTTAATGCTATCTGCCTACCTCACCTGTAATGAGATTTGGAAAAATAAGAGTCACACCGGCTTGGATGTCGCCTGGGTCAACAAGGTCTGCATCAGGTGTTGAGGAACCAGGGCAACCTGATGAAAAGTGGGCTAGTGGAACAAGACATTCATGGACAAGAAAGGAGAACAGGGAACTACTGGAATATATATATGAAAGTCACTTTTGGCTTTTCCTGTTTAGGGGTCACCACAGCGAATCGTCACACAGTTGACATTTGGCACGTGTTTTATGCCAGATGCCCTTACTGATGCAACCCTGATTCGAACATATATATATATATATAATATGTTTAAATACCTCTCTGTGATTGGTTGAAGAACTTTATAATATTTTGTAGCCACAGTCAGTACAGGAATCTTGTGACAACCAATCAGTCACTACAAAACCTACACGCACTAACTACTCCTCTCAGGCAGTGACATGTGGTGAAAAAAGTTATCAAGAGACACTCACACAAATCCTTCCCTTCAAACCCATAGAGAGGGGGAGGCCTTCAGCTGAGAAAAACTCAAACTCCAGCTCAGAACAAAACAAAACTAACAGGATGATATGCTTAAGACAAGAGAAGCCAAACTGGACCAGACACTGCATGAAACACCAACATAAAAGACATACAGAGGGACCTGGATGTAGACAAAACTCTGCTTTACTTTTCAGACCGCAGTTTGAAGTCTCAAAATGTGGATGTAGGGCAACAGTGCCTGTGTCTTTCTGTCTGACTGTCTCATATTAGCTGCTATGATGCCTGACAGGAGCTTCCATGTTGTGCAGAGGCAGGTTATTGGGCGGTAGTTGTATGGTACTGCTCCTTTCTGAGAATACTTCAGGATCAGGACTGTCTGGCCTTCAGTTAAGCACTCAGAGTGGGTTCCATTTATTAGTAGCTGGCTCATTTGTCCCGCCAGGCACTCATAGAGTGAAGTTAGCTTCTTTACCCAGGAGGCGTGGATCATGTCAGGGCCTGGTGCTGTCCAGCTCTTCATACTTGAAACCCGCTCTTGAATGCTCTTGACCCGCTCTGGTGTACATCTTCAGCCGTGTGGCCAGGGCTGTGAGCCTTTGCTTGGCAGTCTCCAAGGCCTCAGGTATGGACAGCGAGTTGTATTTCTTAGGTACCCCTTTCTTCATCACGCCTTTCTGCAATTCTGATAGCTGGCTAACTTCTCTCTGTGCTGCCTTGATCTTGGTCTCCAACCTCCTTCTCCATGGAGGATTCTGCTCCTTATGGCCTTTGTTGAACTTGTATGAGCTTGTGGGGCTTGGTACCCAATCTCCAATTGTGGGGGTGATGATGATACGTATCTCCCCCCCGACCTGTTGTCCAGGTTGTCCTGGAGCATTTGTGTTGTACCTCGTCAGTATCTGGTTGTGATAGCAGGTGCTTCTTGCGGATGTTATAGCACTGAGCTACTAGTTGCTTCAATGTTAGGTTTCACAGTATCCATAGGTCCCACATTCTCTGTATGTAACCCCTCTTGCTGGGGTTACTTGTATAGTAGCATTCCAATAGTTCTCTGTTCTCCTCTCTTGTCCATGAATGAATGAATCTTGTTCCAGTAGCCCACTTCTCATCAGGTTGCCCTGGTTCCCCAGCACCTGAGGCGGACCTTGTTGACCCAGGTGACGTCCGAGCCGGTGCGACTCTTATTTTTCCAACTCTCATTACTGATGAGGTAGGCAGGTAGCATTAAGGCCCCTGACCTTCTGTACAAAAGTCAGTGGTGTTACCCACTGAGCTATCCTGTCTGCTTTGGAGAAAAAGTTTGGAAAGAAACTCAGTGTCACAATACCATGTATCACCACTACATTCCATATACTGTAGTTGATGCCATTCCACATTATAGCTGACAGTCTGTTTACTCTGACAATGCTCCCATGAATTGAAATAATCTTCTGTTGAAAAAAAGTCAGTTTATTATGCTTGATGAAAATGCAGTTAGTAAATGTACTTAGTTACCTTCCTCCACTGCATTTCATTTTATCTATATTTGATGCTAATAATTGCCTGTTTTGTTTATCCTAACTAAATATTGTTGCATTTAAGTGTGTACTCTTAGTTTCTGTAAAAACAGTTGCTTAACTTATAATGAGTTTTTTAAAACTGCAGTGAAGTTTTGATGTCTAAAAGATAGTAATCAAGACATAAGCATTGATGGACAATAATATTAAAGAATACTTTGATGAGTACTTTGAATTGATTCAACTAAGTGACTTCTAAAAACCCAGAAAATGACACATTCTGATATTGTGGCACATGCAAAGAAGACGTGGAATTAACATCCAGAAAATGTTGGGGATATTGATTCAACTTTTATTGTGGAACTATTTTTCAACCATGATGAGATGTTCTGTTTGGACATTGATTCAGTGGACATTCAGTGTCGAAATGTCTGCTGGGAATGGAGGATTTTAGCTAGCAATGCACTGAGCTGATCATAGTGGTTTGTGCATTAGGAGATATTTCAAATTATGTGTTTTAAACTGCACATGAATATTCCTTTGGTTTTTTTGTATGTTAAAATGTTACGCATCTCCTGATACTGTTGAACCCAATGGTGGGAAGAATAAGGGCCATACAAATATAGCAGTGCCTGAATGAATTAATTGTAAGGAGACTCCTTAGGGAGGGCAGAATCGGCAGATTCCACTATCTTACT
The DNA here is from genome assembly GCF_001952655.1 of Monopterus albus. Taxonomy (NCBI): domain Eukaryota; kingdom Metazoa; phylum Chordata; class Actinopteri; order Synbranchiformes; family Synbranchidae; genus Monopterus; species Monopterus albus. The sequence goes on from NW_018127994.1 coordinate 912,387, forward strand.
CCTCATTCGGTTATTTGATAAATGAGAAAGGATGCAACAAAGATATTTGTGTGATGATTTGTTAAAAATGGGCTAAAACTTTTTATTGGATACCATACTTCAATCTTTGCATTTATATTGAAAAAAGGCACCACACCCTAAACACCAGCCACAATGAAAGCCTGTGATTACAGATTTTGATGATTATAGTTTTTACCAGGGTTACTGCAAGGCTGTGTCTCAGCCACCTTTCCACAATGACTGCAGGGGCGTTATCCAAAGACCAGCCAGAATCTGCTTTGCACTGGAGGACAGATGATCTTTCATCACCTGTGGTTCTGCTGAAAGGGAGCATGTGCTGTGAGGCAAAATGACTGCCTGTTGAGACTGCAGTTATAATACGACTCAACAGACAGGATCATAAACACTAAAAGAAGATGGGAAATCACTGTGTCTTTCTAGATTTTGTCATTCCATCTCTGCATTCTAAAACTTGGTTGATATTGGAGCTTACTTCAATGTTTCATGGCTTACAGTATTTTAATAAAAGGGCAGTTTTTATACAAATTAGGACAGAGACAGAAAAACTACACAGTTCATGCTTTTTTCTTTAGTCTTTTTATACAAGAGTAAAAAAGACAGGGAACCACATCAGATATGAAAACAGTGCCCACAGCTTGTAATTATGTTTGAAATGTGGTAATTAGAATATTAAGATTTCCAATTATTTTCAAAGAAGACAAGAATGAAAACAGCCTTCAGGAGATATAAATCTTTACTTCATATGGTTCCACTTTACAGGCTTGAAGAGAAACAAACAAATTGCACCTAATTTAGTTGGGCTGGGTATTTTACATACTTTTGGCTGATAAGGCTGCCACACAATCAATTGCATTCTTGAGAATAGCACTGAATCTGCAGAAAAAGCTATGCCATATCTACGGCCTCTTTAACACACAGACCATGTACAGTATCCAGGCTGTACAACGCAGCTCTTTTTTGTTTGTGGCCTTGCTTGCTCCTCTAACAAGACTGAGTCGCTACAGCAGTAAACTGGCTGACTAAACTGGGTGGATGTTGTGCATGAGGAGTAATACTAACCGTGCTGGTTCAACTTACATGTAAACTTAATGCACAAATGATAGGCTTGTCTGTATAAATACAAATTTAAGTCCACACTTTTCTTGCCTGTGCTTTTTGTCTGCATCAGGCAATGCTGACAACTCCTTTATGTTGGTGCAAAAGGCAGCTGAAACATCCACTGTGCTATGAAACATCTGAAGTCTTCACACCTTTTGATTCCTCTTCTGAGAGCGTGTGGACTTACAGGGAGGCACTTTCTCAGGCATTTTCCTGGTGTGTGTGTGTGTGTTGTTTAAACTGTACATAACAGCACAGAATAGACTGGCATTTGTTCTTGTTGGTACTTTTAACTGCAGCCAAGATACTGTCTGATCTAATGTGTACGTGTGATTTCCACTCTACCGTATGTTAGTAGTTTTACATGCCATAAACCACAATGCATAATACTGTGATTTAATATTGCAATTTCTTAAAGCTGGAAAATTTATTTGAGACAGGTTAGAGAAAAAAGAGAGAAGAGAAGCCTAACTGATCCTAACTCTTAGTCCCTTTTTTGCAGGGAAGGCTCCAAAACAGTTGATCCTACATTTTCCAAAGTGGAATTACAGTACATAGCATCAATAACATATGTTACATACTTAACATGATGAAAAACCTGTCTTTTATATGTTGATGTTGAAAGGAGTAACGTTTTAAGCTTCAGAGTTTATATGATTTCTCCCTTTAATGCAAATGGTTTGTGTACATGTGCAAACAAAAATGAACTTTGAAGTGAAATTTTATCATAATTTCACACACACAAGAAAATCATTCATATGATGTCATAAACTGCAAATTTAAAATAGATTGATAGTATATAAAATGGAACCCGGGGTAAGAATATTCACCAGGCATCTGCATCTGATGAGAAATTGCATGAGTTGCATTATGGAAGATGTAGGATGCAGTATATTTGGAGCTTCCACCATGTTATGGACTAAAAGTTCAAATCTCTGCCTCGAGCTTCAATTTTGACCATTCGGTTATGTCAGTTATAAGTTACCCAGCTTTATGGAAGTGTAATACTAAACTGTTGGAGTATCCTCAGAATAAGATAACTTTCAATGGAAAATGCACATATAAAAAGTACAAAATAATATTTTTATATTTAATGCTCAAATGTATGTTACCAACACGAACTGATGGCTTCATCCTTGTGCTTTGCTTGTTTCAGGTGGCCTGGTGCAGCTGTGTCTCAAATGTGCATTAGTCTGGCTGTGGTGTAGGGAGGTTTTCAGTGCTGTTATTCACCACTGAAACTAGCTGAGCAGAAGTCAGTCAGACATCTGTCCCTGTGCTAAACCGGGCTAACCATCTGTTATTTTATCAGAACATTTTGGAGCTGATATTCCAGACATGCAGTTGTTGTAGTAAAATTTTCACTTTAGGTTTCTTACACAGTAAATGGCTCAGTCATGCAAACAGCCCAGCTTCTCTCTCTCTTGCTCTCTCTCCTGCTGTGACTCTCTTTGATCCTTCTCTGTGGCTCTCTATTCTACACAAACAAACACACATTCCATCTCTCTCTTGAAATACATTTTAGTCTAACTCAGAGTTTTGCTGGACGTGGGTTGGGGACAATGGGAGAGTAATGAGATTTTGACATTTCAATCAGGAGAGACAGAAGAAGCAGTTCAGAAGTGCTTAAATGTTTTATTGGCTTAAAGTGCATAAACAGAGAAAGAATTTGGCACATAGACTCCACTGTACAGTAGGGCTGAATGATTGTTTTCAAATCAAAATTGTGTTTTAGCAGAATGGAATTTTTTAATTGCAAAAGCAGAGATTTAAGGTACTGTTAAAATGTAGTTTTCAGGCGTACACACACTGCCCTGCTCCACAGCCTTCAGATGAAACCTGCAATGTAAATGGGTGAGTGGAACAAGATACACCCACCAATAAGTTTCATGTTGGTACTGCTAGCTGCACTGGAAATAGCCACAGCAGTCAGCAAAACCAAACGTCGATAACCAAAAGACAACACTAATATGAGTGTCAAAGCAAGACAGCAGGCTACATTTGTCCTCTGGACCTATTTTGGTTTTAGGGCAGAGACACACCAAGCTGATGTGAAAGAATTAGCAGTGACAAAGGCCAAATCACCTTTGTCTGGGCCAGTCGGTTTGAAAAAGTTACACTTGAACACACCACATAGACTATAGCCAACAGCCAACTAGCACATATGTTCTGCACCTGCATGACAGAAATACAGTAGCTCCCCCTACCAGCAGTTGGCTTTTATCTACATTCACCATTCAGAAAGGGAAAAAGAATAGCTAGATTGCAACAGTATACACCATAAACACAGGACCTTTTGTTCAAAACAGCTGCTATTTCTAATTGGGAATACTGTATGTCTGATAAGAAGTTGCAAATGGCACTGCTGTTATCTGCCCCTAGTCTTTTGGTTGTAGAAGAAGAGAGGAGGTTGTGGACATGAAAAACATGGACAAACTGTACTAAAAGGGCAAAATCATGTACTACAGCAACAGGCTGAAGGGGCTTTTCTGATCCGCTTTCTTCTCATGCATTGATTCGCAAAGTTCAGCAGCCATTAAAAGTGGTCTCTCTCACTGACAAGCTCCAACCAGCAAACGCCAGTTCAACATGTCAAATTGGCTGAAAAGCCATCAACAGAGGCAGTCTAGTGCCAATGGTGTGGGACACACAGGGAAGACAAGCCCCAACAGATGTTGCCACCTGTCCCTTAAGATATGGGACTGTCCATTTTAATAAAAAAAAGCTCTTTGCTGATCAATACAGTGCATACATTCCACCCATATTGGCTCAGTGCTGTCATGTTTCAGCCCTGTTCACTTCCTGCATTCTAGATTCTCCAGCGTTCTTTCTGCCTGATCATCTGAATAACGACATCCTGCTCGTGCTATCGACCCGAGATTCTGCCTCACCCTTTATATTGGACTGCTTTCCTGGTAATGACCCCTTGCCTGCATTAACGACTAGAGATTCTGCCTTGCCTTCCCTACTGCCCTGCTGGAGATATCGACCCTGGACCAAACTAAGTACTGCTCTCTGCATAAGCCCTTCAGACTGGTACTGTGTATATCTGGCTCTGTTCCTTAAGGACATTATTAAAACCTGTTGTGCTATTCCAGCTTACTGGCTCTTTAATTGGGTTCACACCTTCATGGGAGCTGTACTTTCACCTCCCTGACAGGTGCATGACCCAGTTTGTCATTTTTAACCTTAATGTATTGTCCACAGTAGTGAACACATTGTAATACTCAGTAAAACTAAAACAGTTTTAAAAAAAGCTGTGAGATCAGAGGGATTAAGACAGGCTCTGTCATCTTTACACATGTGGAACATTACAGCCCAGGCTGTTCTTCTCACCTCTAGTAACTGTTGGTTCAATGCTGTGGCTCCACCACTCAGTTACTGTTCATACATTATCATATCATCTTATCCTTTAACACTGAAGCAGTAGTAGACTGACTCATTTCAGATGGATTTAGACTGACATATTTGTCCTGCTGTAACCAGGGTTCATTAAGACAGAATAAATCAACTTGATATTAACTTTGCAAATAATTTTTTTAACAGATTTGGATGAGAGAAGTCTATCTAATGGTTCACATTTGATTGTCTTATTTTGTTCTATAAGATGAGTCTTAATTTTTTTTTTTTTAGTAACTTCTGAGTTGATTTTTGATTTATAAAGTTTAGGTAGTTGGGGGACAGTCTCAAGCACTGGGAGTTTTGTGTGTAGCAGCTGCAAAGAGACAGCAGAGAGGAATGCAAGGCTACGACCCTGCATCCTGGTCTCAACTCCAAGCTGTTATAAATTTAGGTTGTAACATAAATGTGTCCCAATTTCTAGATATGAGAGCCGCACCATCAAAAGTGGGATGGATGCTGTCTCTGCTAATCAGACCAGGTTTCCCCCAAAATGTTTTCCAGTTGTCTATGAAGGCCACATTATTTTCTGGTCATCACCTAAGACAGCCAGCAGTTGCATGATGACGTGGTTAAATATGTCATCACTGGTCAGATTGAGCAGGGGTCTGGAGAAAATTAGTCTGACACTGTTTTGGCAAAGTTACACACCAACTCAACATTCATTTTAGTGACCAACTGGTGAAGTCAGGAGTCAGCGATGACTTGAATAACAATCATACTGTATTTACACTTATCCTTAGTCAGCAGCTTCAAATAGGAGTCGATGTTGCCTGCTCTGGCCCCAGGGATACATCTGACTGTCTCTAGCTTCGTGTTTGACGAGTTTTTTTTCAGCAGGTGTTGCTGAGTGGGGAAAATTGATTTGCAATGTGAACAGGCAGGTGATGCACTGTGGGTATTTCTTTCAAGCTACAACTGTTGCAAACTGTCACCCAGCCCACCTGACTGTGATCCCGGCTGCTTGGGAAGCACTTTGGGTGGCTAGCGTGGGTTGAGCTACATCTAGGAGGCCCCACACTGGCTACATGGGCCTGGGTAGCTGGTCTGTTTTCCATGGTGTGGAGTCACTTAAAGTTCACTGACAGCCTGATGATGGCCAGTGGTGATCTGAAATAGCAAGTTAAATTTGGAAGCTAGCAAATTCTATAGCACACGTCCTTAAATAGTGCAGGCGTATGACTCATAAGCTGATGTTCAGATAAACCTAGAAATTTGTGAGCTTAAACCATTAAAAACTGGTAGCAAGCACAACACGGTGCAGGCTCAAATCAATTTATTTATATAGCACTTTAAAAACGTCTGGTTGACCAAAGTACTTTAGAGGCAAGGCAAGAACTAAAATATCAATAGAGGAATAAAACGATGAAACATAAACACAAATTTCCCCACTGTGGGATCAATAAAGCACCTACTCTACTAAACATACAAATTACACAAAATCAACATCTTTATAAAGCACTTTACAACTCATCTCAGCACAAAGTGCTGTACAGTAAGAAGGAAGCATCAGACAACACTATGTATTAAAAGCCAAAGTGATTATGTTTTAACCAATGAGTTAAAGGTCAAGTCTGTAGATGTCCTAACATTGAGAGGTAAACCATTCCACAATTTAGGTGCTGCAACAGTAAAAGCGGGATCACCTCAGCGTTTGTATCTGGCCCTGGGAACCTCTAAACTAAACTGGCTTGATGATCTGAGCAATCTTGTAGGTTTGTGCCACCTCACCAACTCAAAGGTAGGGTGGTGCCAAACTGTTGAGTCTTAAAAACAAAATTCAAAAGCTTAAAATGAACTGGAAGCCAGTGAAGAGAGGTCAATATGGTCAAATTTCCTGGTACTTGTTAAGACAAGCTGCCAGCATTTTGGACCATTTGAAGGTACAGTGCCTTGCGAAAGTATTCGGCCCCCTTGAACTTTGCAACCTTTTGCCACATTTCAGGCTTCAAACATAAAGATATAAAACTGTAATTTTTTGTGAAGAATCAACAACAAGTGGGACACAATCATGAAGTGGAACGAAATTTATTGGATATTTCAAACGTTTTTAACAAATAAAAAACTGAAACATTGGGCGTGCAAAATTATTCAGCCCCTTTACTTTCAGTGCAGCAAACTCTCTCCAGATGGACTTTGACTTGGCCATTCTAACACCTGGATATGTTTATTTGTGAACCATTCCATTGTAGATTTTGCTTTATGTTTTGGATCATTGTCTTGTTGGAAGACAAATCTCCGTCCCAGTCTCAGGTCTTTTGCAGACTCCATCAGGTTTCCTTCCAGAATGGTCCTGTATTTGGCTCCATCCATCTTCCCATCAATTTTAACCATCTTCCCTGTCCCTGCTGAAGAAAAGCAGGCCCAAATCATGATGCTGCCACCACCATGTTTGAGAGTGGGGATGGTGTGTTCAGGGTGATGAGCTGTGTTGCTTTTACGCCAAACATAACGTTTTGCATTGTTGCCAAAAAGTTCGATTTTGGTTTCATCTGACCAGAGCACCTTCTTCCACATGTTTGGTGTGTCTCCCAGGTGGCTTGTGGCAAACTTTAAATGACACTTTTTATGGATATCTTTAAGAAATGGCTTTCTTCTTGCCACTCTTCCATAAAGGCCAGATTTGTGCAGTATACGACTGATTGTTGTCCTATGGACAGAGTCTCCGACCTCAGCTGTAGATCTCTGCAGTTAATCCCGAGTGATCATGGGCCTCTTGGCTGCCTCTCTGATCAGTCTTCTCCTTGTATGAGCTGAAAGTTTAGAGGGACGGTCAGGTCTTGGTAGATTTGCAGTGGTCTGATACTCCTTCCATTTCAATATTATTGCTTGCACAGTGCTCCTTGGGATGTTTAAAGCTTGGGAAATCTTTTTGTATCCAAATCCGGCTTTAAACTTCTCCACAACAGTATCTCGGACCTGCCTGGTGTGTTCCTTGTTCTTCATGATGCTCTCTGCGCTTTAAACGGACCTCTGAGACTATCACAGTGCAGGTGCATTTATACGGAGACTTGATTCCACACAGGTGGATTCTATTTATCATCCTTTGTCATTTAGGTCAACATTGGATCATTCAGAGATCCTCACTGAACTTCTGGAGAGAGTTTGCTGCACTGAAAGTAAAGGGGCTGAATAATTTTGCACGCCCAATTTTTCAGTTTTTTATTTGTTAAAAAAGTTTGAAATATCCAATAAATTTCGTTCCACTTCATGATTGTGTCCCACTTGTTGTTGATTCTTCACAAAAAAATTACAGTTTTAAATCTTTATGTTTGAAGCCTGAAATGTGGCAAAAGGTCGCAAAGTTCAAGGGGGCCGAATACTTTCGCAAGGCACTGTATAATGCATTACAGTAGTCAAGTCTAGAGGTTATGAAAGCATGAATTGCAATCTCAAAATCTTTAAAAGAAAGAAATGACTTGATTTTACTGAACAAACTCAAGTGAAAGAAACTAGATTTTATGACTGAGTTGATCTGCTTGTCAGACATTGTCAAACATTACCCCTAGGTTTTTTACAGTCATCTTCAAATGATGAGCCAAGGGGCCTAAGGCAGCACGTTTTGCCAGATCGCCAAATAAAACAGTTTTATCATTTAATTTTAAAAAGCTCCGCACGAGTCATGCTTTCAGGTCTGTCAAAACAGTCAAACAATGGCTGTAGAGACATCCTTCCGGCTGCTTTTAATGGTAAATATGATGTAATCCGCATAACAATGAAAGGAGAAGTCATATTTCCTTAGCACTGATCCCAGCGGAAGCATGTACAAGGAAAAGAGAGTTGGGCTGAGTACAAACCCTTGGGGGACACCACAGGAGAGGATAGTTGAGGAGGAGGAACATTTACCAATATTAACAGAAAAACTTCTATTTGTGAGATAAGATCTAAACCAGTTAAAAGTAGAGTAGAGTGGAGTAGAGTAGGTACTTTATTGATCCCACAGTGGGGAAATTTCTGTGTTACAGCAGCAATAGACAACAACCACCATAAGAACAGGACTTCATAAAAACATGAAAAAGAATACAACGAGGACACAGCTGCTGTAACTTGCTGCCACTCTGCGCGGCGCAACAAAGAACACTTAGTCTTAAAATATACAGTTACATAAAGGCAACAAAGCGTTAGAACTGATACACACAAGTAGCATCATCAGAATGTTACATTTTACACAGCACAAAAAAAGCAAATCAAAGGCACCTAAAAACAGGGCAAAGCAGCACTGGAGAGAATCAGGAACAGCAGTAGAGACTAAACAACCAGGAAATCAAGAACAATCGAATATTACTCGCACAATAATTAATCCCACAATGGGGGAGAGATTAAGAACAGTACCTTGAATTCCTACACATTGCTCCAAGCGAGATGAGGGGATTCAGAACTAGATCCCCAGCATCCCTAGCCAAAATATCATTATTAATTTTTAATAACACTGACTCATTGTTTTGATGTAAACCCAGACTGAAATTGCTCCTCAATGCCGTTATCTGCCAGAACGTGCCAGTGCATTGTTTGCACTGTTGCTTGTTAATACTGCTTATTTTGTTATTACACAGCCTTATGCTGCTTTACTGTTTACTTGCCCCTTGCATGGGGATATATACATACACACTGAGAGCTGATGTACCAGAGTGAAATTCCTTGTGTGTCCGACACACCTGGCCAATAAAGCAGATTCTGATTCTGATGATATGATAATAAAATATTGTCTTAAAAATTAAAAATATCTCATATGTTGTTTTACCTTTTAATTTCTTAGCAGCTATGTCACAACATGGTGGTTTCTTATAACTGAATGAATGTCCTACATGATGAGGAGACCCACTAGATGACAGCTGAAAAATGCTGTTCTGCCACAAAAATGTTTCAGTCAAAGAAGAAATTATCAGTAATTGTGATCCTTTCCTTTTCTGACAGAAACATGCAGTAGAGCAGTTTGTCCAGCAATGTTTGAGGGTGTGCAAATGACTGCAATATATTAGTTTCTGT
>NW_018127994.1:921935-935191 GCF_001952655.1 Monopterus albus
AGAACTGATATGAAGAGCATATTCGTGTTTCAGCCTTTCTGACCAGAGACATAAGTGAACTTACTGTCTGCTTATGGCCCCTGTAGACCTGGGTTTTGTGTGTGTATTTGTTTCATCATGATTACCACAGCCATTTGAGTTAATTTTTCTCAAGATATCAAAACTGTGTAACCAAGAACTGCATTCTTGTGAGCATGCTCCATGTTCCCTGTTTTACATAGACCTTGGTTAAAAATCAAAATATATAATAAGCTGCACCACTTAAGTGTGTTGGTCACCTGTTGCTCCACATGACATGTTATGTGTATGATGTGAGAAGCTCCATTTAAACGCAGTTACCCTAGCTTGCCACTATATTAAAGTGTTACATGTCAGTTGTGCATTGTTGTAACAGCAGCCTTATAATGACAGTTAGATTGTATATTGTAGAACAGTTAAAGAGCAGTGTGTGGGTGTAGCTGTAACATCAGTGTAAACATGCAGCAGACATGCAATGGTGGTCATTTGTCCATTTCCTGCCTCTCTGCTTCAAGCTGAACATTGACATGGATGACCTAAGCCTTCTGGGGATAAGCTCTACATTACAAAATGCTTATTTGTGTGTGTCTGTGTGCGCGCGCCTGGTATTACTCTCACTGTGGGGACTGAAACCTGTTTATACATGCAGTACATACTGTATCATGGGGACTAAGCCTTCTTTGTGGGAACAGGATTCCCATCATATAAATCATTGAATATTAGGGTGACAATTTGGTATAAGGTCAGGGCAAGGTTAGGGTTAAGTTAAGGTTTGTCTTAGGATTAGGCAAGTAGTGGTTATGGTTAAGATTAAGGTAAATCTCCTGAAAATGAATGCAATCAGAGTTCCCACGAGGAATAAAAACAAATGTATGTGCATGTGTGTGTGGCCTGGTATTACTTGTTGTGGGGGCATAAATCTGTTTACACAATCACACTGTGGGTGCTCAATGTCCTTATGGAGAAAGAAGCAAGTTCCCAAAATGTAAGTCATTACATTTTAGAGTGATGATTTGGCTTAAGGTTAGGATGAAGTTAGGGTTGGGCAGTTGTGCTGTTTTACAGTAGACATGTAACAAGGCAGTCAGTTCGGTGAGACATGTTATTTTAGTGCCCACCAGTTGAATGCTGCTAACTTTGTGAATTTCTCTCCAAACTGTGACACTATGTGATGGTTTGGCATTCATGAAGGGTAAGGAGGAGGGAGCGCGAGGAGGGAGAGGGAGAGCTGGGCAGAGCGGAGGCAACTGATTTTCGAGTCTCATGCTAGCGCTACCTCAATTTTGAATTAATCCTTGTCGACCATCATGATACCTCACGTTCTTGAGAGTTATTCCATGCCATGTGACAATGAGACATGAGAGTAGCTTGGAGGAAAATAAAAATATCTGTCAGTGGCAGATAATTTTTCTATGTGTTTGGAGAGAATACTTCCTTCTTAGAGGGGTCCGGGCTTTTAGGTGTGGTGGTAGTTGTGTTCAATGAGGGTGGAGAGAGTTCAGCCAGTTTATAAATGTTTGTTTCTTCAGGTCACAAACAGAAGCTTTTTGGGTGTCTTTGTCATTGCTGTGCTTCCTCACACTCTCAAAATGATGATAGAAAAAGAAAGAGCTTAGGCTCAGTTTCTTATGGCAGTGCGCATGCATGCAGCAGCCTGTGACCCTTGGCTGCAAACAAAATTTCGTTGTATGTGTCACAATAAAATAAAGCTTCTTCTTATTGACATTGGTGTTTTAAGTTGAATGCAATATGTGCATAATAGTCATAACCCCTCTAAGAGGCTGCACAGTAAATTTCACAACACTATTGATATATAAATGGAAAATAAAAATTATTTCTGCAACATTTTTGGGAAAGCTTTTACCTTATTTACCACTGGTAAACATGTGGAACCTCATTTTAATAGTTCATATGATCAAAAGATTGGTTGGATGTTTTCTTGAGGTCCACGGGGGACCTGCAGTTTCAGAGTTAAACAACAGCCTCATAAAATTCACAGCTCTGACCAGACTGCTTGAGCTAATGGCTAATTCTGCACACTGAACTAACAAGCAGAATCAGAATCAGTTTTATTGGCCAGGTGTGTTGCAGGTGTGTGTCTAGGGTGTGAGGGGTCTGCAGTGATCCTCTGCGCCCTCCTTTTGACCCATGAGGTGTACAGGTCCTCCATGTAGGACAGGCTCACACCATTGACCTTTTCTGCAGTCCTGATTGTCCACTGAAGTCTGTACTTGTCCTGTTTGGTTGCTGAGCCAAACCAGACAGTCATGGAGGTGCAGAGAACAGACTCAATGATTCCTCTGTAGAACTGTATCAGCAGCTCCTAGGGCAGGTTGAACTTCCTGAGCTGGCGCAGGAAGTACATCCCCTGCTGTTCCTTCTTGATGATGGTCCTGGTGTTGGACGTCCACTTCAGGTCCTGTGAGATAGTGGAGCCCAGGAAGCAAGTTTATTACTTTTGTGATTTGTGCAGTTTTAGCCACAAAAACAATTTTTCATGTTTATCTCCCCATAAGCTCATTCATTGTACCACTGCCATTTGTTGGCAACTTGCTCATGTCATTGCAATGACCCCTTGACCCTCCTATTTCTGGCACGCTTGCTGTTTACCAGTGGTGGAAGTAAGTACTCAAATCTTTTTTCATAATTAAAGGTAGTAATACCACAGTGTACATGTTAGAAGTCCTGCGTTCAAAATGTAATGTAAAGGTACAAAATTATTAGCATCCAAACATACTTGAAATACCAAAAGTAAAAGTACTCTGTGGATTTAGTTTATGCTAAATAGTTTACCTCAGACTTGTTCTTCTACAAAGCTTTTATTTATCTATCTATCTCACAAAATTTTTATTACATGATGGATATAAAGGTGGAGCTAATGTTAATGGCATTTTCTATAAATTGAAGTACTTTACATACTGCATGGTAGCTTGAGAATTTCCCACTGGGGATCAATAAAATCGGTTTCAGGTTTGCCATGAAAAAAGCGAGCCTCCGCTTTGTGACCATGTCTGTTGTAGTTCTAGCTTTTACGTAAATACAGTATGAAACCTGCAGAAAATTACAGTAATTATCTCAAAACCTTAAGTGCCACTTAGAAGTGAAGAACAGAGATTTGGCCACAACATAAGTGAGTGAGGATATCAAATGAGAAATGCCATTATTCACGGTGTGATTTCAGCTGCCAGACAGGGACTAAATGAGGGTTTGGTGTTTGCACTGATATCCACACACTGAGATAATTACTGCTCTCAGTCTGGATGATGATACACACTGTCTCACTGCAGACAGAAAAATAAAGACAGGTGAAAAGAAGGCTGTCTACCCTGCACACAGAACTATAGTCACATAAACTGATGTAAGTGTGTGTGCTCTAAAAGTGCACATTCTTCTGGTTGCCTGGTCACATTCAGAACCACTTTATGCCTTGCTTATGAAAACAGCAAATGCCATCATGAGTTGCTCCAACCCCCTTTACACACACGCACATACACACAACCAAATGATCAAATGCCGCCCAATGCTTCAGTGTATTCCATTTTCCCTGAGTACAAATAACAGTGTAGACAGGCTTCATTAACAAGGAACAGAGAGCAGGGGAAACCACATTGAGGACAGATGTTTCCAACCACTGTTGGTTTACAATTTGGATTTTAAAGGCTATGGGGGAGCCTATTGTCTGATAAATCCACTGAGGAAAGCCATACAATTCTATGTCCATCAACTGTTGTTTTAATAAAACTCTTTGCTAAATAAATCAGCATCTGTGGGGTCCATGGGTTTGTAAACAAGTCAGATGTGCAAGTTTCTTTTATTTATATAGTTGTTTTTAGCATATTTCCAATAGTTGTCCAACAACTAAAGCCGGCCGCATCACAACAGTCTTCTCATACATTCTTGGTGCTTTTAGGTGTATGTTTTAGGTTATTATCCTGTTTGATGAGCTATGACCTGTGAGTGAAACAGAGTTCTCAAACACCAGGAAGGATATTTCCTTGATAATCCTATAATTTTATTGTGCCCTGCACATGTTCAAGGCACACTGTGCCAGGTGCAGGAAGGCAACTCCGGTACACAGTGACCCCAAGCAGTACAATGAGGACTGTTCTTCCTATAAATAGGCACAACATTGAAGATATGATTCTAATTGGAGACTACTGTCCGTTTGAAATATCACTACAATTAACTATTTATCCCCACTTCTAATGGGTACCAAAAATTTGTTCAGACCATTTTAGAAGATCTTTGTAGAAAAATCAACAAATCCAGCTTTTTTCACAGCTTGTTTGTTTTATTCTGACAAACCGGCCTTTGCAATTTACTAGCTCATTTGTGAGTTCTTCATGCCAGTTCATTTTTTGTTTTGTTTGGACCCGCGTTCTTGACAAAGTGCCTGTTACCAGTTTCTGTATCAATTCTTGAGTCTACCTACCTTTTTAAGCTTTTGTTCATATCTCTTCAAGTAAATTCCTTTTCAGTTAAGGCCGTGTGTGTGGAGCACAGACAGGGAGGACCCATACACTGACACACAGACAGGCAGGTTGACAGACTTATAGGTGGATTTACTGTAGCTGCAGTAATGGAGATGCTTTATATGTTGTGTCAATATGAAGAAGGACCTGATCCTTTACCAGTGGATTTCAATTCTAACTTCATCTGTGGCTTTGAGGTTTGGAGTGACTGGAGGAATAATATCATGTATTCAAGCAGCCAAAATGAGTTTCCTTGGCAGGGCATTTGCCTTACTTTTGGAAAAAAAGTACAGCATCAAGAACCTTTATTTATATTGTAACATATACAACAAAACTATATCTGGAGCAGAGGGCCCTGGGGTGCATACACACCACCATCATGGGGGGTTCAGAGTCTTGCCCAAGGACACTTTGACATGTGCATTGGAGGCACTGAGATTTGAACCTTCAACCTTCTGGTTGGGAAATAACTGCTCTACCCACCACACCACTGTCACCTCCCAAACACTGACCCTGACGTGATCAAAGTGTCATTTAAAAAAATTGAATCTATTAATATAATATACTCAAGGATTCAAGATTCAGAGTAAATGTTATCAATGAATAAAGTAACAAGGACAAAGAGCTTGTTATGAAAGCCCACACACAGTGCATGAGCAGTCTGTATCCCACTGGAACAACAGTGGCCTGTTTTGTTAGATTTCCAGGGACATCAGAGGAGTTGGGCCCTGCTGGCTTTGTTCCAGATAGTAATACAGAGCTGCTCCTCTGACCTCCTGTGTAACATTGCTGTAGACATCCTGAAGATGAACAATGGCAGAGAACAAAGCTAGTCAGTGGTTCCCAAGCTCCCCTCCATCCCCACACTCAGCACTAACCATAATACCAGGATGGAATGACAGTGCTTACTGTACTCTGTTAGAGAGCAGTGCCTTCTAACACGTTTTTGCTTCAAACACATCTGCTTAGACACATTAATCACATCTGTTTTGGTCACACTACAAAAATGCTAGAGGTTATGGTAACACTTTACAGGCAATGTCCACTGCAAGTGTTCCTGGCCAGTGAAAATCTGCTACATTCTATCCAGTGTGTGTTTTGTCCATTACCCTGAGTTGGTCTGCTGTGTCCAATAGGCAGCGCTGCTATGGTGTGCTGCTCCTTCTCAGCCCCAGACTGCAGGATAATTAGCCAGATTTTGTGCCTGATTTGCCCTTCCTGTCAATTGTGGCAGCATTCTCTGACATGAGGCCTCTCGGAAGCAATTCTCAGGCCAAATGTTCCTGTAGTGTGAGCTGTTAAACAACCTAATTGTTATGCCTCGAACAGGATTGGAAGGCCCCCGGATTTGAATTCTAATTATCAAGCATGTTTGATATTTACCACTTGGAATCCTGTAGTGTTGGGGGAAGAGCAATTGAATCCTGACCAGACACCTGTAACAGCCAATGAGAGCAAGCTGGCTGGGAAACATCACCACCACTAATAGAATCAGAAGCTGCTTTATTGGCCAGGTGTGTTGCACACACAAGGAATTTGACTCTGGTACATTGGCTCTCAATGTGTATGTACATATCCCCATGCAAGGGGCAAGTAAACAGTGAACCAGCATAAGGCTGTGTAATATAACAAAATAAGCAGTATTGACAAGCAACAAACAGAGCAAACAATGCAAAATAAGCAGTATAAACAGGCAGTAAACAATGCAGACAGGCAAAGGAATGCTCATTGAAATGAGATAAATATTAATTAAAACAGAATACCTAAAATTAGTAGGTATTCTGTTTCGTATAGCCAGTGATGCTTTTCAGGCTCCTCCACACAGACAAGGGGTTGTTGGCTGAAACCTGAGCTTTCAGCTTTTTAGAGTAGCTCCTCTTTGCTGCTCTGATCTCCCTTGTCAGTGTGTTCCTGGCTGTAAACCAGGGCTTGTTGTTGTTGTTGGCGCAGAAGGTCTTTTTGGGCACACACATCCTCACAAAAGCTGATATAAGATGTGACAGTGTCAGTGAGTTCGTCCAGGTCTGTAGCTACAGTCTCAAATACACTCCAGTCTGTGTAGTCAAAGCAGGCCTGTAGCCTGACTTAGCCTCCTCAGTCCAGCTCTTCACTGTTTTGACCACAGGCTTTGCAGCTTTAAGTTTCTGCCTGTAGGTTGGAATAAGATGGACCATACAGTGATCAGAGAGTCCAAGGGCTGCGCGGGGGACAGAGTGATAAGCGTCTTTTATTGTTGTGTAGCAGTGGTCCAGTGTGACTTTGTCCCTGGTGGGACAGGTGATGTGCTGTCTATATTTGGGCAGTTCGTGGGAGAGGTTTGCTCTGTTCAAGTCCCCTAGAACAATGAGTATGCTAGAGTCGGGATGTTCTAGCTCCAGGCTAGTTACAGTATCTGTTCTGCCAGGAGCTGTAGTGCACTAGCGTTGGCCTGTGATTTTATGTACACTCCCCTTAGCATGAAAGAGTTAAATTCATGAGGAGAATAGAAAGGTAATTGCAATTGATAACAAGAGTCTCTAGGTCTGCGTTACATGTCCTCAGTAGCACTGTGACATCTGTGCACCAACCTTCATTTATGTAGAAACAGATTCCACCTCCTCTTGCTTTTCCAGACAGCGATCTGCTCTGAACACCTGGAAGCCCGGTACTTGAATCGTTCTGTCAGGTTGCTCAGCCAGGTCTCCGCTAAGTACAAAGCAGCAGAGTGTGCAAAAGTCAGAGTTAGTACTGTTGACGAGAAGAATTTCATCCATCTTGTTGACCAGAGAGGAGAGATTTGCCAGTTGAATAGAAGGGAGTGGGGTCCCCTCTGTCGTAACCTCACCAAGGCGGTGTTTTTTCCAGGTCCTGTATATTGCCAATGCACCACCAATCAGAATGTCTATACAGCATTCTTCATTCACAGAAATTGGAGGAAGGTAGTTCGGTTTGATTTATCTGATATTTAGCAGTTCTTCTCTGGTAAAAGTAATCTGGGATGAGTTGCAAAAGACCAAGAGAATAAAGAAAACAACAAACACAAGAGAGCACGAGTGACCATGGCCGCCATCGTTGTCGGTGCCAGAATATAGCATTGTCTTGCACTAATCTCCTAATTTCTTTATTTGCAATTCACCTCCAGCTCACGCTGCAAAATGTGTAAGCCGTGTTTATTTCATCTTCTCAGCCAAAACTTCATCCCCATTTTTTTGTCTTTTTTTTTAGACTGTGCAAAACATAACACTTGAGTGCTACTGCTTGATGACAAATTTCCAACTCCATTTTTATTTTTTTTCTGAAGTGACATTGGATCACATGGGTTTTTGTGAGATCCTTGGTCCTCTGTGTCTGAAAAAAATTCAGTAAGAATGTCAAGTTTGTGGTCCTGCCTCTGGAATGAATAGTCTAGTGTGTGTGCGTGTGCTCTTAAGGTCAAAATATTTAAAAAATCTGTTAAAGCTGTCATTTAAAATCAGTTAACATTATAAAATCCTCTAGCATGAGCCCAGCCTTAGCTCTGTCGTCTGTGGCTAAACTTGTGTGCCAGAGCTGAAAACCAGAGAGGAAGATCTGTTTATCAAAGTCAGCTCTCAATACTTTTGAAACTTCTAATCCCTGTGGCTTGGAGTTTGGTTCCACTTGTGCATTTCTGTTTCTACTTTTACTCAGCGCCCCCCCCTTTTTGTTTTTTTTACTTTCATTATTCTTTAGTGTTATTCTTTTCTGCCCTCTCCATGGGCTTGTTTAAGATGAACTGCATCTCACCTGGACATCAAAGGAGAACAGACCATGGCAGCAGTGGGTGGTATCATGAAGCTACAGTCAAGGCGGACAGTTTAGGAGCTTTCTGTCAGCTACAGCAAGGGAGACGGAGGATTAGCTCCACCAAAAGAGACCCAAGCTCACCCAGCAGCAACAAAAAATTGTGTTTTGGTGCTCCAAAACACTCACTAATCATAATCAGTTTTGTAATTTCAATTTTAATTAGAAACCAAACAAAATACAAGTTAAAGCTAAAAACAATAACTAAATGTTTGACAAGCCCCTCGTCTTTTCCTTTCCCTTCTGATTCTCTTCCCAGTGTGCAGGCGTCACTGTTTTAAGGTTCATTTGCATGTTTAAAGAGCCCAAAGCATGCTCATTCCTAGCCATTTAATGTTTAATCTTGGGTACCTCTAGATTAGCTTTGCACCCATCATAACTCCAAATAGTCTGTAATTATTTCAGAATGATAAAACCAGAGAGCCTCTTCCTAAAAATGAGAGGATAGTTCATGAACATGCACAACTCCTGCTGCCGGTGTTGTTGTAAGTAAACAGCATGATGAGCCGTGATGGCATTATTTAATCTGAATTTCTCCTCCATAGATAGGTAAACATTGGTATATGTACAGATGAAAAGAGATGTGTAACACTAAACAAAGCAGGTAATTAGAACATACAGTATGTACATCTCATTTTTTCAGCTTTAGGTCACATCTAAGATGATAATTCACCGTTGTAACATTATAGATACATCAGAAAACAAGGAAAAGTACCATGGGCTCTTTAGAGTCTTTGCAGTACCTGCAGATTTCAGGGGAAAAAAGGGTGAGAATGGTCCCTTGCATGATATAGATACAGTAATATTACAAAAAGCTACCCTATATATCTGGTTTATTAATTCTTTAATTTGTGGGCTGTATTCTAAAGCTTTACCAAATAATCTTGTACACAGATTTCTTGAAAGGGGGATCACAATTTCAGTGAGTTTACCTATTTAAATTAATAAAGTACTTATTTAGCGCTACTCAAACATTACAAAAACATTTCCTATATCAGTATCTGTTGCCTCTCTACCTCACAGAGATGATGTGGATTTAATGGACGCGCCCTTCTATTTATTTTACTTGACACATCTGCTCAAATAGCTATGACCAACAAAGATCAGAGATTGTTTATTGACACAGAAAGCCATCTGCCCTGCCTGAGAGCGTTGTTACCTCTCCCAGCAGTATTTAGATGGGCCTCTGATATGGCAACAATAACAGTAAGGTGAATCCATTCACTTTGACCTGAATAACAGTACAATCACCACTGAGCTCCATGCTGCACCCCACTGAACCAGCAGGTGCAGAATAGGAGGGGAAAGTAACCACAGATTTACAACTAATCTAAAGTAGAGAATCTAGGTTAAGAGATATAAGAACAATAACTAAAAACATAGCCACTGTTAAGGATGTTCAGTTGCTGCACACCCGAGAAACACTAACACACTGATGTGAAGAAATATCAGCCAACCTTTATGATTAACTGACAAATGATTCTGACAGAGCGCTGCTCCCTTCAATTTGATGACTCCAACATCACAAAGAGAAGATACTCTGTAACTTTGTTTAAAAAGTACTCTACAGATAAATGAATTATTATTTTTTCATTACACACTGCACTTCATGGCTTATTTTGCTTCACACGTTTGATGTGAAACCAGCATCAGCAGGATCAGCAGCATAATTCACTCATCTGCTGTATGACAGCAAACAATACTGGGAAGTAGATAAATGAGCTGAGGAGAGACAGGAAGGATAAGTGAGTTAACTTTCTTCCGCACTGGTTGTTGGCTCACAGCGACCTGGCAGGAAGAGACACAGAAAGAAAAAGACAGAGTAAAATAGGCATCAACAGTGCCAGCTTCCCTTCACCATTTTCACAGGGGAAGTCTGCAGAGTCATCCTACATTTCTGCTACAATTTTGTAGCTCTCTCTCTCACATACACACATCCTTGTTTTCATAACCTACATAGACTTACATTCATTTCCAGGAGACTTACCTTAACCTTAACCAGAACTGTTACTTGCCTAACCTTAATACTTACCCTAATCTTAACCAAAGTTGACACTTGCTCTAACTTTACACCCAATCATTTTCACAAAATTTGAGAAATTACTCATGGGGCCCAGCCTCTGGTCCCAGCAAAGCAGTGTGCTTCCAGTGTTCTATCCCCACATGTATATATAAACAAGCCCACACACATGCACACACACACAAATGAGTATGCCACTGACCACAAATCACTTTTGAAATGATTTTTCACCTGGGAGAACCCTTCCCACCAGTATTAACACTGCCAGCGTTTCACTGGATGGGAGCATCCTTCTTCATCCATATTGTTTGGGAGCTGACATTTTACTTTAATATATTGTATCCTTTTCTGTCTTCAGCTGGCAGGGTTCCAGTCGCCAGTATGCTCTCACATAGTAACTGCTGAGTCAGCCAGTGGAAAAAGCTAACAGAAAACCAGAGAGAGACTAACCTCTCTCTGACAAATCTGTTTTCCCACAAAATCCTCTTCATCCATGCCACATCTCTGTTTTGACATAATATTTACTCAGCTTGGCAGTTTACTGGAACCAGTCCTTATACTTAGAAATCAAAAGTCAATAGTAACATCTCATCAACACTCTGTAGATTTAGAGAAATTTATGACTTGTCAGGAATCACATGCTGCCACTGTCCAGCATAGCCATAGTTATTCTGGGTCCATGTAATGTTTATCACTTCAATTTTCTATTTTGGAAATAGCAAGTAGAAAATAGAAACTTGAATACATTTATCTAAAATTGTATTTTTCAAGTGTCAGAACAGTGTAAAATTAAGAGTTAGGCCTGTTTTTTACTAAATTTTCTATCCACTTCATGGATAGAATGCAGTGCATCAACATCACTGTAGGATACTGGAGAAAGTCGTCAAGAATCTTTATTGTCATTATGCATAGCACAACAATATATTTTCCAGCAGCTCTTGGCTTAAATGACACATTATTTACATAACACACAATTGTATAAGTCAATAAAAAATTTTGAACAAATAAAAAGGGATGTATGGGACCTAATCAGGTCAGCAGCATGCTAGCAGCAAGAGTGTAGTAACATTATAGGGTGCAACTCAGTGCAAATCTCAGTCTTTAGGAGGAGGTGTGAGCATGGGTGTGTGTCTGCAGAGGTCCAGTGTTCTATCTGTGTCTGTCCATGGGGGGGAGGTTGTGTGTGTGTGTAACTAGGGGTTAGGGGAGTGATTGATTTCACAGCTCTGGGGAAGAAGCTCTGTCTCAGTCTGTTTGTTTTAGTCTTTATATTCTTGTACCTTTTCCTGGAGGGAAGAGGCACAAACAGACTGTTGCCTGGGTGGGTGGGGTCTGCAGTGTCCTGTGCAGTGCAGCTCCTGTACCACACTGTTGCACTGAGACAGAGGATGCTTTCTACTGTCGCTCTGTAGAAGTTTGTGAACAGCTGAGAGGAGAGACCAGCACGTTTCAGCTTCCTGAGGAAGAAGAGCCTTTGCTGGGCTTTCTTCACCAGGTAGGATGTGTTCAGAGACCAGGTCAGATCAGATGTGATGTGGATGCCCAGGAATTTGATGTTATCCACTTGCTCCACCACCTCCCCGTGTATGAGAAGAGGAGCATTTATTGTCTTCCTGGACCTCCTATAATCCACAATGACTTCCTTAGTCTTTTTTTTTATTACTTTATTTTTAAGTTATTTTTGATTTTATACATCAAAGAACACACACATAGAACCAACACAAAGAACAACTGGGACCTTCCGATACAAACGTATAAATTGTTTGTTATAAATGCTCACACACAGGAAGGTGAGTGAGCAAAAAAAAAAGAACGGTCCCAGAGGGCTGACTTCGGTGCAAGCAGATTTAATACGTGCTATACAGGTATACAGGTGCGGTGAGAACAATACAAGAATAGTGACGGTATAGTCTATAGAACCGGGGTTCGACCAGCACGGTGACAGTCACTATGGGGGTTAGGAGAAGGTGGGCCGAGCTGCGCAAGACAAGGGTCACTCACTGGCTGGCCAATGGGGGTGGAACAGGCTGAGGAGACAGAGTATGTATTGGATTCCTTCTTCTCCATAAGGTGCTTATAGAGAGTGGATATTATCTTATAGTGTATCTTTTAGAATTGTATATGCCAATTAAATTCTAATGATACCCTTATTAAAATCAACTTTGTGGTTTACTTCTTTATCATAGAAGTTTCTCAGTTGTAGGTATCGAAAGTGATCACAATTTGTTAAATCAAATTCATGTTTTAGTTCCTGAAAACTTTTAAAGTTACCATCCTTTATTAATAAACAAAGGGCTGTAATGCCATTGTTAATTCACTGTTTAAATCTAAAGTCATGTGCATTTGGAGTGAAACTGTTAGTATAGGCAGGCCAGTTAAGTAGGCAGAGGTCTTTTTCCAATTTGTGTTTCCGTACTACATAAAGCGACACTTCTAATGTCAATCTAGTCACAGTATTGACATGTTCTAATAAATTTCTGATTGTCTCCAACTCACCAATAATACTTGAGAGTTCCCTTCCCTGTACCAAACATTCAATATTTTTCCATTTTGCCTCATAGTTTTTATCACATAAATTTAATATGGAGCCTATTTGAGCTGAATGGTCCATCCATCCATCCATGTTCCTCCCCTTATCCGGAACCGGGTCACGGGGGCAGCAGTTTAAGCAAAGATGCCCAGACTTCCCTCTCTCCAGACACTTCCTCCAGCTTCTCCGGGGGAATGCTGAGGCGTTCCCAGGCCAGCCAAGAGACATAGTCCCTCCAGCGTGTCCTGGGTCTTCCCCGGGGCCTCCTCCCGGTGGGACATGCCCGGAACACCTCCCTAGGAAGACGCCCAGGAGGCATCCGAAACAGATGCCCGAGCCACCTCAGCTGGCTCCTCTCGATGTGGAGGAGCAGCGGTTGTACTCTGAGCTCCTCACCTTATCTCTAAGGGTGCGC
>NW_018127994.1:936005-943328 GCF_001952655.1 Monopterus albus
TTTCCCTACTTGCAATTTTTCTAATTTTATTCTAGGTTTCTTACCATTCCATACAAATCTTGATACTACTCGGTCCCATGAGTTAAACTGTTTCTCTCGTATTTCAATTGGAAGTGCCTGGAGAAGGTAAAGAAGACGGGGCAAAAATATTCATTTTTATTATCTCAATTCTAGAACTGAAATCTAATGTGAGAGCTTCCCACTGCTGAATGTCGTTCTTAATTCCCTGGTCTACCTTGTTAAAGTTTACATTATACAGTTTATCAAATTGTTTTGTTAATATAATTCCAAGATAAGCCATGCTTTTTAATTTCCAGTCCATGATGTATTTTCTACATACAATATCAGATGAAGAATAGTTCATTGTTAGGATTTGTGTTATTGACAAACTTAATTTGTATCCTGAGTAAAACCCATACACCTCCAAAGTATGGATCAGTGCCGGTAAGGATGTTTCTGGGTCTTTCAGATAATAAATTACATTATCAACAAAGAATCCTACAACATGTGATTCATTTCTAATTTGAATACCCTTAATTTTCATATTTTGCCTTATATATTGTGCTAAAAGTTCTATATAAATCGCAAATATGGTTGGGGATAGGCAGCAGCCTTGCCCAGTGGAGCGCTCAAGGTTTATACTTTGTTAAATTGCCATTGATTTTTATTCTGGCTATAGGTAATTGGTATAATGTCTTAATACACTGTACAGCTTTATCATTAAATCCAAATTTTTGTAATACTTTGTATAAAAAGTGTTGACAGCTCACACTGTCAAACCCTTTCTCTGTATCAAGACTAACAAGTACCACTCTAATTTTTTCTCTTCTAATATGGTCCATGATACTGTATGAAGAGTCCTCCTAATATTATCATGTGTCTGATGACCTTTAATGAATTCCATATGGTCTTCATCAGTAATTTCACCAGTAAATTGTTCATATTTTTTGCAATGATAGAGGCATATATCTTGTAGTCCACATTGAGTATTGATATAGGTCTATAGTCGGCACATGTCTCACTTATCTTCTTTCTGGGGATCACGTTTATAACAGCTTCTCTCCAGGATGGGGGAAGAACACCCTGCTCTAAGGTATAATTAAATGAGGCTTCCAACAATGGTACAAGTTCTGAGCTAAAAGTCTTATACCATTTGGATGGAAGTCCATCACTACTTGGCATCTTATTACTTTTTAGTCTGCCAATTGCCTTTTCTGTCTCACTTTTTGTTATATAGGAGGTTAGAATGTCATTCTGTTTTTCTCTGATTGAGAGGAGATCTAATGCCTGCAGAAAATCTTTTATTTGTTCACTATTAGCGGAGGGAGGTTGGCTATATCACCGTTCTAAATAACTTATAAATAAATTTTCTATCTCTGCTGGATCATATGTAATCTGATCTTTAATTTGTGAATTTTTCTTTCAGCTTGTTGTTTTCTAAGTTTTTTGACTAATAACCTAGTTACTTTAGGTCCAACCTCATAATAAGATTGCCTAAGGAATTTAGATTTCTTCTCAATTTCTGAAGTCAGATCAATTCTGTTTCTTACTTCTTGTATTGTTGGCAATAAATCTGGGTTTAGTGTTATTGTGTGGATGCTGTAAAGCATCCACACTATGTTCTCCTGATTATTCTGGGATCTTTCATCTGTTTTTTGACACTTTAAAAGTCCAGCATACTTTCAGCTACAGGCCATTCTGGTATCTACCCCTGTTCAGCTCTTCAAGGAAATTCCTGCTTGTATTCAACTTTTTTATAATGTTTATACTTTTTAATTTATTCAGCTATTTTGTTTACAATAAAAGTCATTGGGAGCTCAAAGTGCTGTGTCAATGACACAGTGCTGGAGTGCCATCTGGTGGTCCATAAAATGCAGCGCAATTGAAACATGGCATGTCATAACTCCTCTCTCTCCCTCTTATTTTCAGGTCGATCTTTCAGCATATCAGCATCCACACGCATTTTCGACAGGAAATGCATTTCTCTAGTTTTATGCTGGTTTTCTAGTGCTCTCAATTTACTCTTTTCCTTTTCATACATTTCGTTCTTGGCCCTTTTTAGAGCTACAGTTTTAGAAATCAGCTTTCCTCTCATAATAGCTTTAAGAACATCCCATAGAAAAACTGAGTTAACCTCCTCATTATCATTTTCTTCTAAATACCTTCCAATATCTGATCTGATTTCATCTTTAATTGTTTTATGTGTGTGGTTGTTCGTCTATGTGTTAGCCCTGCGATGGATTGGCGACCTGTCCAGGGTGTACCCCGCCTTCGCCCGATTGCTGGCCGGGATTGGCGCTGCCCCCCCCTCCCCCGCGACCCCGTTCAGGGACTAAGCGGTAGAAAATGAAGAAAATAAATTGTTTTACTATTCAATAATCCTACATTTAGTCTCCATAATATATTGCATTCCCTTGAATTAAGGTTTAGTTTTAAAGACAAGAGAGCATGGTCTGATAGTCGTTCCCTCAGTCTTACATTCCTTTATTTTGTATAGGTCTATCTTGTTCATAAAAAAATAGCCTATCCGGGAATAACTATTATTTGGTGCTGAATAATGCTTGTAGTGCTTTTTTTGAGGGTTTAATTCTCGCCATGTACCTACAATTCCAAATTCTTCAAGGGTAGTTTTAAATTTTCTGGTAATAGGATTATTGTGTTTCCTATTATTTGTTATATTGAGATTAATGTTCATTAGAATATTAAAATCTCCACCCCATATTAATGTTCCTTCGGCTTCCGCTAGTATTTTATTGGTTAAATGTCTAAGGAAATGTTTATTATTATTAGGTAAGTATTAACTAATGTTACCTTTTCATTTTCCAAGTTTCCTTTTACAATGACATATCTCCCTTCCTTATCACTAACTTCTTTACAACATTCAAATTTTACATAATTATCTACGAGTATTGTCACTCCCCTTTTACATCCATTCCTAAATATGCTATAGAATAGTTTTGTAAAGCCAAATGCTTTAAATTTCTCATTTTCCAATCTGGATAGGTGGGTTTCTTGTAGGTAAACAAGCTGTGCATTTTCTTTACGCATTTTAATTATTATTTTCTTCCATTTCACAGGATTATTCAGTCCATTCACATTCAGCGACACTATCTTGATGTTATTGTCCATTATTTCTTTTGCTAAAAAGGCACCAAATTGGTCAAATACAAATGTCCCAAAAACAAACGTAAACAAATTACTGAACTTCAAAAGAACACAGAACACTGGAAATTCCAAAAGAGGGAATATTTCCAAAAATCCCCTTTGGTCCCTGTTGGTGGGTAGAGGGTAAAATACCACACTAAGGTGGTGGCCCTCACCAGTATAATATAAATTCCCAACCAGTGTCAATCCACTTATACTAGAAATGTCCAACATCTGCTGTGTAGTTTCTTCCAAAATAAAAACTCTGGTCGGTTTTCTTTCTATTACAGTTGGGTATTCAAATATACCTAATAACAACCCATAGAATTATGTACATAAATGAACATTCCACCGTGGCTTTAGAGTGCATCTGCTACCTATATACAAACATGCTTATTGATGATCATACTGTTCTGCTTAACCTGTGATATCACTTGATAAGAGCATGTGTGCATCACTGATGTCTACATCGGAACTCTGTCAACCTCTCCCTCGCCCGTTGCCCCTTGCTGTCCGTAGTCCCAACTTGCTTCCAGGGCATTAGGTTCTCCAGTCTCTCCACAGCAGCTTTCGTTCGATCCTCTCTCGTGATCCAATTGATTTTGAGTCCTTTTTTGGTCAAGTCCTGTGCCACCTCATTTGCACTGTCGTAGATTCGTAATTCAGTTTCCCAAAACACTCTCATTCTGGTATAAGGCGTCTGAAATCTAATGCTTTTCTCCTTTAGTGCTGCTTTTATTGGGCTGTATGCCTTATGTTTTTCCATAATATCGGACGCATAGTCATTATCAAAGTAAGGGCATTTCTCGTCCTGCTCAGTCTTCTGTTGCCATGCTTTCCTGAGCACCAGTTCTTTAGTCTGGAAATGGAGGAAATTAACAATTATTGATCTCAAAGCCACAGCAAGGGCAGGTTTGGGAATCAGTGCTCTGTGTGCACACTGAATTTGAAGTTGGACTCCATCCGGTAGTTTGATGTATGTTTTTAGCAGTTCCGAGTCAAAGTCTAAGACAGATTTACCCTCTTTCTCCTCTGGCACTCCCTAGATTCATAGGTTATTTCTCCATCCACGGCTTTCTAGGTCCACAATCTTGTCATGCATTTCACTGTTTTGTTTCATGATAGTGAGCAGTGTATCTTTCATTTCAAGACACGCCGCCTCGAGGTCTGCTATACATGTTTGTGCATCTAAAATGTTAGCACTCTGGTTTTGCAGCTCCCGTCGCACATATTCTTTGAACTCGTTTAGGGCCTCCTTCATAGATGTCCTCACCTCATTTTTGAAGTCGCCTAGTTTGTGCTTAATATCATTTTTAAAGTCACATAGCTCATTTGAAAGCAACGTCGGGCCCTCTAACATAGTGTGTAACCATGTTAGCATCACCGTTGCTGCCCTCTCCTGTTTGGTCGACATTTTCCTATTGTTTGGACATTTTCTTATCAGTTCTCGAGCCTTTTGGCATCTTCTTCCTCAAACGTTATAATTTCCACTTTTATAGAAGGTTTTTACGTCACCAGAGGGTATTTTTAGTAACCAACAAAATGAGCTCCAAATTATACGTCCATCATGGTCCTGCACCACCCGGAAGTCCCAATGTCCTTAGTCTTGTTGGTGTTCAGGACAAGATTGTTATCTGAACACCACTTTGTCAGGTGCTGGATTTCCTCTCTGTAGTGAGTCTCATCATTGTCTGAGATGAGACCCACTATGGTGGTGTCATCTGCAAACTTCACAGCTGTATTTGTGGGGTGAATGGCATAACAGTCATGAATAAACAGAGTGAAGAGAACTGGGCTGAGCACACAGCCCTGTGCTGTGGTGCACCTGTGTTCAGGATCAGTGTAGATGATGTGCAGCTTCCGATTGTCACCAATTGAGGCCTGTTAGTAAGGAAGTCTTTAATCCAATGACACATCATTGCAGGCATTCCCAAATTGTGCAGTTTCAGTGCCCGTTTGTCTGGGATTACAGTGTTAAATGCCGAACTGAAGTCAACAAATAGCATCCCAACATAAGTGTTCGGATGCTCCAGGTGGGACAGGGCTGTGTATAGTGCTATTGAGACAGCATCCTCTGTTGATCGGTTCTCTTTCTACGCAAACTGATGGTTGTCCAGACCAACAGGGATGACGTACTTGATTTGCTTTAGGACGATCCTCTGAAAGCACTTCATGATTACTGGTGTTAGAGCAACAGGGCAGTAATCACTGAGGCAGGTGACAGCTGATTTCTTGGGCACAGGCACAATGATGGAGGAATTGAGGCACACAGGGCCTGAAGCAAGATGTAGGTGACAGGTTAAAAATTCAGAGTGTCAGGGAGGGTGGGATCATGGCTGACCTGCTGGTTGTTGCCTCTGTAGTCTGTTATTGTTTTGATGCCCCTCCACATACTCTGTGTTGTTATTCATGAAGTGCCCCTCAGTGTGCTGTTTGTCCCTGCGTTTGGCCAGCCGGATGCCCTTCTTTAGTTCTTTAGAAACATCATCTTCTTAGTTTTGAGAATTTTAGATTATATTCAACTCAGAACTGAGTGTGAGGAGCTAACAGAATGTAAAGAAAGCAGAGAGCGTGTGTAAGATCTCTTGCATTCGCAGTTGACTTTGACTTGTTAATTTCAGAAAATTATGGCCACTTGGAGACTTTAGAGCAACATAGTCAGGTCTGGTGTTTTGTAATGAAAAAACGTGTCACCCAGTGCAGTGGTGTTTTTCCATAATGTGTTTTTTGCTTTTGAACAACAATGGAGATCTGTCACTGTTAAGGTTTGTCCACCTCACCAGGAGGGTGAGGGAGAACTATGGTAGGACTCAAAACTGCTAACCCAGGTGCTAGTAAAAATGGTGGTTTAATGGTGGGGAACACACACACAAAAAAGGAACAGTCAATGAATAAAGAACAAGGACAAACTAACGGCAAGACTAAGGTGAGCAGGAAGATGAGGACAGACAGGTGAATAGACAGGCTAACCATGAGGACGGACGAATGAAAACGGAAATCCACAGCACTGGAACTGTCAGCGTGGATAACAAAAAATACATCTAGCTAACCTCACGGAAACAACATAAAGAGAAATCCACAGCACAGGAAATGTCAACGTGGACCTAAAACACTAAACATATAACCAACGTACAAAATGTGATCCACAGCACAGGAACTGTCAGCGTGGAAAACAAAATGGCATACAAATACATACCACGACTATAGGGCTGTTACGGGGTATGCACATTACAGTAGTTAATGCTCCGGCGATGGCGGAGCGTCCGCCAGAGGTATAAATAAGGTAGGAGGGTGATTACAGCAATGCGCCCCAGCTGTGCGCAACAACCCATAAGTCACTGATTACAACATGCGACACAGCTGAGGCGCTGATCCTGCAAAAAGAGCGATCAGGAGAGAGAAAGGCAGAAGAGAGGCAGGTCACGCCGAGCAGACCTGACAGTCACACAGACAACAAGACGTAGATTGCTGAAAATACTATTAATATAAAAAATGACCAGCCTTATTCTTTAAGATGTAACCAGAATACAATGGCTTCTACAGTTCAAAGTCAGTATTTAGTGTGACCTCCCTTTTCACTTAGCACAGCTTGAATTATTTTGGGGAGTCTTGAAACCATGAGAGACCCTCCACCACCTTTTTCTGAAGGCTGCTGCACTCATTCTTCCACCTCTCTCCAACTCTTCTATTCCAGTCGACAGTATTGTCAACGACTGGACCCGAACATTTCAAACCTTGATTCATCACTCCATAAGACTATTTTACACTGATCTCCGCTCCAGTTTTTGTGAGCTGTTGCATAGGTCTGCCTTTTCTCCCTGTCTCTCTTCTGAAAAAGTGGTTTCTTGGCTACTGTCCTTCCACTAAGGCCATTCCTGATCAAGCTTCTTTGGACAGAACTTTTTTGTGAGCATTCAGGACCCACTCTTATTTCTCTGCCAATATTCACAAACTGTGCTGGCTGTAAATGTGTTGTGTCAGCTGGTCACATAATGGAAGTTGTGTTTTACAGTAGACGTAAAGTAGAGCACTCAGCTTGGTGAGTTATATTATTTTAATGCCCACCAGCTGAATGCTGTAGTGTCTACTAACTGGGTGAATTTCACTTGCAGCTGTGGCTGTTACTATGGTTTGGTGTTCATGACAGGCTGGGTGGAGCTGAGCAAAGGCAATTGATTG
>NW_018127994.1:943521-944478 GCF_001952655.1 Monopterus albus
TAGCAGACCCCTAAAATAAAAAAGTAATAATCTGAAAACAGGCCAAATATGTCCCCTTCAAACCATAAGCATAGTCAAGACAATATATACAATTTACAAAATGTGGACATTGAAACACAATTGCACCAGCCTTTCTTAAGAAAAGATTGAAATCAAAGACTGGTGCAAACTGAGAGGTCTAGATTGTTTTTAAATTTGCCATCATTAAAATTATTATTTGTTATTAAAAGTAATCTTGAACAGAAATGCATCTACGTTGATTTATACACATATTAGAAAGCTTTGCATAAGTGATATTTTCTCAGCACCTTGCCTCACACCTTTGTGGTTGCAGATGGAGGGTTTTGGCTAAGTTCTTAAGAATGTGCTGACTGCCCATGGATACAAGGCTCCACCATAATAACAGCCACATTCCTTCTGGCTACTGACCAGCAAGGATGGAATGCAATTAGCACCTATTAGAGAGAGCCTGGAGGAGGCCTGTCAGGCCCACTGGGTTATCCAAGCTACCGGCCCAGACCTGAGCTCAGCACAAACACCCAGTCTTACATTTTCAGTATCACCAAGACTGCCTAAGTACTTTAACACCCTGGCACTCAGAGTATTATCAGTGTAACACACTGAAATCATCCTTACACTCATTTTAAACTATATCATTATTGTCAATGCCTTTGATCACTGGCCTCAAAACAGGTAAACTATACATCATCTCCCCTATAGACCTCTCTGAGTTGACCTCAACAATTGCTTCATCTAAATCATCAACATGTCTGCTGGACCCCATCCCGACCAGGCTGCTCAAAGACGTCTTTCCCCTAATCAACACATCCATACTAGATCTGATTAACCTCTCTCTATTAACAGGTTATGTTCCACAGTCTTTTAAAGTTACAGTAATTAAACCTCTACTCTTGACCCAGGTGTCCTAGCTAATTATAAACCAATATCCAATCTCCC
>NW_018127994.1:944665-946013 GCF_001952655.1 Monopterus albus
CCTCAGGGCCGTATACCATTCACACATGAGACAGATGGCAGTCACATTTAAATGACAGTGTGAACAACAGTGCAAAAAAATCAGATTTCGGAAAAAATCTGATCTGAGCATTAAGACCTGCAGTGTGAACATAGTCTGTTTCATGAGTGCTCTGCTGAGCATATTAACATAGCATTGAAGATGCTTTCACTCTTCTCCTTAGCTGCCCTCATTCATGTCTTCTGGAGTAACCTCCCTTCATTTTCTTGCATGCATGTTCACACTCACTATTTGAACCCTGCACACTTGTTTGATTAAAAGTAGAATAGGGCCTGTGCAAGGCTATGAATTATCCTATACTTTATCGTGAAATAACAGCCATGGCCATGGCCTGGATGTCCTGTAACTTCTTACTTCTAAACTCTGACAGAACTGACGTTATTGTGCTTGGGCCTGAAAACCTTAGACATCTGCTGTCTAATCATATAGTTACTTTAGATGACATAGCTCTTGCCTCCAGTACTACTGTGAGGAACCTTGGAGTCATCTTTGATCAGAATATGTCCTTTAAATCACACATAAACCAAGTCTCTAGATCTGCCTTCTTTCACCTGCGCAATATTGCAAAATTCAGGAGCATCCTGTCTCAAAGTGCTGATTTTGATTTGATTTCACCATGCTGAAAAACTGGTCCATGCATTTGTTACTTCCAGGCTGGACTACTGTAACTCTTTTCTATCAGGATGTCCCAATAATTCCCTAAAAAGCCTCCAGTTAATCCAAAATGCTGCAGCCAGAGTACTGACAGGAACTAGCAAGAGAGATCATATCTCTCCCATATTAGCTTCTCTCCACTGGCTCCCTGTAAAATTCAGAATAGAATGTAAAATCCTTCTAACATACAAAGCCCTTAATGACAAGGCTCCATCATATCTTAAAGACCTCGTAGAGCCTTATCATCCTAACAGA
Source organism: Monopterus albus (assembly GCF_001952655.1). Lineage (NCBI taxonomy): Eukaryota > Metazoa > Chordata > Actinopteri > Synbranchiformes > Synbranchidae > Monopterus > Monopterus albus. Next base: position 945,614 of record NW_018127994.1, read on the forward strand.
GCACTTCACTCTCACAGTGTAGGTTTACTTGTGGTTCCTAGAGTCCACAGAAGCAGAATGGGAGGCAGAGCCTTTAGCTATCAAGCTCCTCTCCTATGGAACCAACTCCCAGTCTCAGTTCAGGAGGCGGACACCCTCTCTACCTTTAAGATTAGACTTAAGACGTTCCTTTTTGATAAAGCTTATAGTTAGGGCTGGATCAGGTCACCCTGAGCCTTCCCTTAGTTATGCTGCTATAGGCCTAGGCTGCTGGGGGCCCCATGATGCTCTGAGTTTCTTTCCCCTCACCTCCTTCTCTGCTCTCCTCTCCTCTCTCTCCCTATGCTTCTATATGCCACCATTACACATTACTAACTTTGTGTCTCCTCTCCCGTAGTGTGTCCTCTCTCTCTCCCTGTAC